>NC_053023.1:298426845-298650263 GCF_003073215.2 Triticum urartu | reverse complement strand
ACCGATGAACATAGAGGCATACGACGGGACCATAGACCCTGGAGTCTGGCTAGAGGACTTCATCCTCCATATTCATATGGCTCATGGAGATGATCTCCATGCCATTAAATACTTGCCCCTCAAGCTTAAAGGGCTAGCTTGGCACTGGCTGAAAAGCCTCCCCGAAAACTCAATTGGAAGTTGGGAGGAGCTCGATGACGCTTTTCGGGCCAATTTTCAAGGGACTTATGTCCGACCTCCGGATGCAGACGATTTAAGTCATATAGTCCAATAGTCCGGAGAGTCCGCCCGAAAGCTTTGGAACAGGTTCCTCACCAAGAGGAACCAAATCGTCGACTGTCCGGACGCTGAAGCCTTAGCAGCTTTTAAACACAGCATCCGTGATGAATGGCTCGCCATACACCTCGGCCAAGAAAAACCCAGAACGATGGCAGCCTAACAAGCCTCATAATCCGCTTTTGTGCGGGCGAGGACAGCTGGTTAGCCCGTAGCAGCACCAGCGACCCAAGCACATCCGAAGTTAGGGATGGCAATGGTAGACCACGACGCAACAAAAACAAGCATCAAAATAAAGAAGGTAGCCCAGATAACACGGCAGTAAACGCCGGATTCAGGGGCTCCCGACCAGGTCAGCGGAAAAAGCCTTTCAAGGCAGCAGAGAAGGACAATCTGGCCTAAACAAAATTCTTGACAAACCCTGTCAGATTCACGGCACCCCAGACAAACCTGCAAATCATACCCACAGAGAATGTTGGGTCTTCAAGCAGGCCGGTAAGCTAAACGCCGGACACAAAGGGAAAGATACACCAAGCGAAGACGAGGATGAACCTCGCCAGCAAAGCACCGGAGGACATAAAAAGTTCCCATGAGAGGTTAAAATAGTAAACGTGATCCATGTGACAAAGAGGAGAAGCAAGCATGCACTCCGATGCACACGTGCCATAGAGCCCGTCACCCCTAGGTTCAACCCCTGGTTGGCCTGCCTGATCACTTTTGATCATAGGGATCACGATACAAATATCCGGCGCGAAGGACTGACGGCCTTGGTGTTAGACCCAATCATAAATGAGTACCATTTCACACGAGTCCTCATGGACGACGGTAGTGATCTAAATCTGATATATCGGGACACAGTCCGCAAAATGGGGATAGACCCGACACAAATAAGCCACGGTAATACTACCTTTAAGGGAGTAATACCAGGCCAAGAGGCCCGCTGTACGGGCTCTCTACTTCTAGAGGTGGTATTCAGTTCTCCCGATAACTTCCGAAGCGAAAGGTTAACTTTCCACGTCGCTCCATTCCAAAGTGGTTATCAACCACTACTCGGAAGAACGGCTTTCGCTCGTTTTAACGCAATACCGCATTATGCCTTTCTCAAGCTTAAGATGCCCGGTCCATGTGGCATCATCACAGTTAGCAGAAATACCGAATGTTTTTTACGTATGGAAGAGGATGCGGCGGCTCTAACAGCCGCGAACTAGATGGCCTCACCAACCAGAAAAAATAGCAGGTCATCAAGACCACGGACACGGTTAGATGAGTCCAGCGTTTCATCACATATACATGAGATGGGTTTGATGATCAAACCCTCATAAAAGATACCAGGGGCTTCATGCGTGTAATCAGGGCCGGCCCGACTCAACTTGGTTTCTCCTGAATTTTGATAGTTCATTTATAGCAACCAATTTTTCTTTTTGGCACGACAACTTTCACCTAAAGTTCTTTCCTTTTACAGATGACAATCATGCTACACCCGTCCAGGACATGGCACAACGGAGACACATGCGCAGACGTGTAGTAGGGACCCACCCAAAGGTTTCTTTTTATATTAAGACCCTGCGTAAACCTTTTTTACTCTCTCTTGTTGCTCACATCCTCCGGATACTCCACACAACCGAGAAGGATGCTGACGTTCTTGGCATGTGGCCACGTCAGGATATTGCACATACCTGGACACATGGGGTTTCTTATTAAGGGCATTGTTTCGCCCGGTATATGTTATAAAGACCGAACACCTTAGGGAGTGTTCGGCGTCGCGAGTTTGGCCCTATATGCATCAGCTCTGAATCATGTCTTTGGTTAAATGTTGGGTTTGCCCGGCTCCCACGTTTTGGTACCTTACGTTCCGTTATATCGGCTAAGGTAGCACTGGGAGAACTACTGCTATTGTGCCCTGGTTCATCCAGACGAGCACCTCAGTAGAGAATGCCGAAAACTAACTGTCATGATATAGCGAGAGACTGGTCAACCACTCGATGACTCAGCGGAATCTTTGGGATTCATCCGCATTAACGAAGGGCCGTTTCCCGGTCATGTACGTACGCGCCCCGTATTCGGACGAGTGCAGAAGTACCAGGGGCTGTATAGTATCCCCACCGTCAAACTCCTATGGCTAAGTGAAAGAGATAAATCAATATAGTCCGATTGCCTCGTTCGCTGCGCTACCACCTCCTTAACGGACCAAGACGTTGGATCAAGTGTGGATATGCATTTTTTGCGAGCACCCCCACATTTTATGCGTGGGGGCGGAAGCCGACGACTGCAAACTTTTAGGTTATATACATATATACATAAACGGCCGCACAAGAGGCATCATAGTACTTTCAGGCAAAAGTATAAATACAGCCTTGATAATTCAATAAAACATTGTTTTTACAATGGGAATACATGTCACTAGAACATAATATTCTTCGAGCACTGAGCCTCTATCGAACGAGCGCCTTCAAGAACTTCTTCAAAGTAGTGCTCGGCAGCTACTCGGCCTACGGCCGAACCCTGTGTCGCAAAGTGTGGGCCTCCATCTCCGCCCAGTATGTCTTGACACGGGCAAAGGCCATCCGCGCACCCTCTATGCACACCGATCTCTTTACAACATCGATGCGTGGCACAGCACCAAAGAATTGTTGCACTAAACTGAAGTAGCTATTCGGCCTTGGCCCTCCCGGCCATAGGTTATCCACAACGGACCTCATGGCAAGTCCGGACAACCTATGGAGCTCGGCCCACTCGGCCATTTGCTCATTCAACAGCAGCAGACGGATTGGAGCATGAAACTGTGACCAGAACAGTTTTTCCACTTCGTGATCTTTTTGATCCTTGAAGTACTCTGCCGCATCAGTAGCGTTTGCAGCCAAATCCACGTAGGTGTCTATAGAACTCCATAGCCGGTCCAGAGGTGCATCCTTCGGATCCCCGAACTTAGTCCGCAACAAGAAGGGCTTCCCAGACATGATATCTGCAGCTTGATTCAGCTCCTCCTTCGTCGTTCTAATTTTGGAGTGGGCTTCCTTGGTAGCCACCAGGGCCTTCTCCAGGTCTGTCGCCTTCGCCCGGTTTTCTTCTTCAAGAAGCTGGTAACGGTCAGCGGCATCTTTTAACTCTACAGTCATCTTGGCTATTTTTCCTTGCTCTCGCAATGCGCAGCCTGTTCGGCCCTTAACTCTTCGGCCGCCTTTAGAGCGGCCGCATTGCTGCTCCTTGGCTCGGGCAAGCTCCGCCCGAAGGGTCTCCACGGTGGCAGCTCCATCTGCAGTCACAACATATTAAAGATACTAGCATCATGCTCCTCTTACTATGTGTTGATCACCGAAAAAATTACTTACCCTGTGCCTCGTCAAGCCGCTTGTCGACAAGCACGATGTCGGCATCTGCGGCATCCATTTGCTGCTTTAGCTCGGCAAACCCATCAGTCCGGCTAGCCACCGGAGCTTCAGCCACCTGCACATCAAGGCGGTCTGGTTATTACCTGGGACTATGATCCTCTGTTTGCCGCTATTTTTGATGACAACCAGAGTCTCAGGGGCTACTATCTGCATAGGGCACACCTAATGTATGCGGTACTATCAAAAACATACACTATTTAACGTACCTCAAAGCCTTTCAGTAGACCCATTAGCGTACGATGCGCTTCCGTGACGGCCGCTTGCCCCAGAATATCCTTCAGCGCGTCCAACCGCATAATGTACGGACCCTTGTTGTCGCTCTCCATAGGAGCCGGATCCTGGGGATCGCGGGTAGCCAAAGGGTTATCCTCTAGCCTTAGTGGATCCGGAGATACCCTTCGCGACGACACTGCTAGGTTGCCCTCTTCATGAGGCGGGGTGTCGGGGGGAGGCGTCTCGCTCTCCATCATCTCTGGAAGAAGATCCCCCGAAGACAAACTCTGTCGAGATGGGCTACGATCCGGACTACAATTTATAAGCACTGGTTATTGTCTTCAGAAGTAAGGTTGGATATTTCCACTATTAAGTACTTTTCGACTACTTACAGCTCGATAGAGGGTTGATCCCCGCGTGGACATTGTGCGGCAAGAATACCCCCTGGGGCAGGACCCTCTGATGAAGATTTCTTCTCCCGTTTGGAAACCTTAGTTTCCGGATCTTCACAGGTAGTCCTTTTCCTTCCCCGGGGAGCGAGAATGTCCGATTCTTCCCTTTGGTTGTCCTCCCTTGTGGAGGCGCTCATTCCCCCGGTTGGAATGAGTAGCGAGTGAGGCCCGCTTTCGCCCTCTCTATTCCCCCCATCATCTTCCTTTGAGGGCAGTGGATAAGGCGCCGGCTCGAGCATCTTGTCCAGTACCGGATTGTCTAAGCCCTCAGGAAGGGGGGCCGAACACCTGATCATCATCGCCTTTCTTATCCAGTCCTGGTCAAAGAGCGGCTCTTTAGAATGATACCATGATAAATAAAAGGACAACAGGTTCGGCATGGGATTACTTACTTGGGTAGCAGGGCGGTTGCAGCTCAGGCCCACGTCCTCGGTGGTGTCCGGACACTGTATTTGGGGTCCGAAGAACGATTTGTACATCTGTTCGTGCGTCATGCCGAGGAAATGCTGAATAGCTCGCGGTCCTTCCGGGTTGAATTTCCACATGCGGAGGGGCCGGCGTTTGCAAGCCTGGACTCGACGAACTCGCATAACTTGCATTACCATAACCAGACAGAAATCTCTCTTAAAGAGATCTCGGATACGGCTTTGCAGTATTGGCACGTCCTTGGCTGGACCCCAGCTCAGCCCCCTGCTGATCCATGACAACAGTTGTGGTGCGGGGGCGAGCGAAAGGTGGGGGCAGCTACCCACTTGGCACTTCGGGGAGCTGTAATGTAAAACCACTCCTGCTGCCACAATCCGGACTCCTCTGGGAAGGAACCCTCAGGCCATGGAGCGTCAGCGATTTTGCTTATTAAAGCACCTCCGCACGCTGTGTGCCTCCCCTCAGTCATCTTTGGCTTCACATACGATAATAAATGACGAGATGTGAAGAAGGGAATCCAGGGCCAGATCGTGAAAATCTAGCCCATAATAGAACATAAGACCCCTAACAAAGGGATCCAGAGCGAGGCCTAGTCCTCCGAAGAAGTGGGAGATGAACACGACGCTATCGTTGGGTTCGGGAGTAGGGACGACCTTCCCTCGGGCAGGCAGCCTATGCGAAATTTCGGCCGTCAGATATCTGGCCTCTCTCAACTTCTTGATGTCCTCCTGTGTGATGAAGGAAGGCATCCACCAACCTTGAAGGCTGGATCCGGACATAGTTGAAGGTCTGAAGCACCTGACCTCAGCTTTGGGTGTTAGAACTCGAGGCGGGGGAAGGATTCGATTGAGCACGGGAGGTAGAAAAGAAAAAACCTTGCCCCCTTTATAAAGAGGGTGAATATCAGGCGTCCTCCTCGTGGTCGTTTGGGACTTGCCTAAGATCTAGGAGTCATACCAGCAGGCACGGTTGGGTTACCCATGTTTGTATTGATGAGAATCCCATGATAAGGGGGACACGATCTCTGCTTTGACAAGACGTGTCAAGAAAACCGCCTCGCGTTATGTGCGGAGCTGGTTGAGAAAAACGGTTCGAATAATGACCGGGCCATGGCGTGATGTCATGCTGTCAAAACATGTCAGCAGATTAGATTTCTGGAAATAGTATTCTCTCTATTGTGGTATGTGGAACCTATTTTATAGGGTTGGACACTGTCCTTGTATTCAAACTCTTCCATGATGTATTCGAAGGAGGAACCCACCTTGCAATGCCGAAGACAATACTGTGTGCCGGACTCATCGTCATTGAAGCCTGGTTCAGGGGCTACTGAGGGAGTCCTGGATTAGGGGGTCTCCGGACAGCCGGACTATATCCTTTGGCCGGACTGTTGGACTATGAAGATACGAGATTGAAGACTTCGTCCCGTGTCCGAATGGGACTCTACTTGGCATGGAAGGCAAGCTAGTCAATACGGATATGTATATCTCCTCCTTTGTAACCGACCTGGTGTAACCCTAGCTCCCTCCGGTGTCTATATAAACTGGAGGGTTTTAGTCCGTAGGACAACAGACAATCATACCATAGGCTAGCTTCTAGGGTTTAGCCTCTTTGATCTCGTGGCAGATCAACTCTTGTACTACTCATATCATCAGGAACAATCAAGTAGGACGTAGGGTATTACCTCCATCAAGAGGGCCCGAACCTGGGTAAACATCGTGTCCCCTGCCACCTGTTACCATCCGCCTTAGACGCACAGTTCGGGACCCCCTACCCGAGATCTGCCGGTTTTGACACCGACACCCCCCCACGAAAGTTAATGGGCCTCATGGGCCATAGTGGAGAGAGGGAGGAAGGCCATAAGACGTGGCACACGCCTCTCCCTGCACAATCCGAATTGGACAAGGGGTGGGGGCATGCCACCCTTTCCTTCTCCCTCTCCCCTATTTCCCCTTTCCCCCTCTTCGCTGGAAGGAAGGGGGGCGAATCCTACTAGGAGTGGAGTCCTAGTAGGACTCCCCCCTTTGTCGCACCTCCTCCTAGACGGCTGTCGGTGTCAAAACCGGCGGATCTCGGGTAGGGGGTCCTGAACTGTGCGTCTAAGGCGGATGGTAACAGGAGGCAGGGGACACGATATTTTACCCAGGTTCGGGCCCTCTTGATGGAGGTAAAACCCTATGTCCTGCCTGATTTATTCTTGATGATATGGGTATTACAAGAGTTGATCTACCACGAGATCGGAGAGGCTAAACCCTAGAAGCTAGCCTATGGTATGATTGCAAGTTGTCCTACTGACTAAAACCCTCCGGTTTATATAGACACCGGAAAGGGCTAGGGTTACACAAGGTCGGTTACAAAGGAGGAGATATACATATCCGTATTGCCTACCTTGCCTTCCACGCCAAGTAGAGTCCCATCCGGACACGAGACGAAATCTTCAATCTTGTATCTTCATAGTTTAACAGTCCGGCCAAAGGATATAGTCCGGCTGTCCGGAGACCCCCTAATCCAGGACTCCCTCAGTAGCCCCTGAACTAGGCTTCAATGACGATGAGTCCGGCACACAGTATTGTCTTCGGCATTGCAAGGCAGGTTCCTCCTCCGAATACATCACGGAAGAATTTGAATACAAGGATAGTGTCCGACCCTGCAAAATAAGTTCCACATACCACCGTAGAGAGAATAATATTTCCACAAATCCAATTTGCTGACTTGTTTCTGCAACACGACATTATGCCATAGCCCGGTGATTATTCGAACCGTTTCTTTTAACTAGCTCCCCACATAACGCGAGGCAGTTTTTTGACACGTCTTGTGAAAGCAAAGATCGTGTCCCCCTTATTACGGGATTCTCATCAATACCGTCGTGGGTAACCCAACCGTGCCTAGGACTCCTAGATTTTTGGCAAGTCCCAAACGGCCACTAGGAGGACGCTTTATATTCACCCTCTTTATAAAGGGACAAGGCTTTTACTTTTTTCGCTCCCGTGCTCAATCGAATCCTTCCCCCGACTCGAGTTCTAACACCCAAAGCCCAGGTCAGGTGCTTCGGACCTTCAATCATGTCCGGATCTAGCCTTCAAGGCCAGTGGATGCCCTCCTCCGTTACGGAAGAAGATATCAAGAAGTTGAGGGAGACCAGATACCTGACCGCCGAGGTTTTGCATCGGCTGCCTGCCCGAGGGCAGGTCGTCCCTACTCCTGATCCCAACGAAGACGTCGTGTTCATCTCCCACTTCCTCCGAGGACTAGGCCTCCCTCTGGATCCCTTCATAAGGGGTTTGATATTCTATTACGGGCTTGATTTCCACGATCTAGCCCCGGACTCCTTTCTCCACATCTCGGCATTTATTGTCGTATGTGAGGCCTTCCTCCGCATTGCCCCTCACTTCGGCCTGTGGCTCAAGACCTTTGACGTGAAGATGAAGTCGGTCGAAGGGCAGTATGCAGCGTGCAGAGGTGCATTAATAAGCAAGATAGCAGGAGCTCCGTGGCCAAAAGGTTCCTTTCCAGAGGTGTCCGGATTATGGCAACGGGAGTGGTTCTACATCACCGCTCCCAGGAGTGCCAAGTGGGTGGCTTACCCCTGCCTTTCGCTCGGGCTCTCCACCACAGCTGATGTCATGGATCAGGAGGGGGCTGAGATGGGTCCAGCCAAGGATGTGTCCATATTGGAGAGCCGCATACGAGATCTCTTCGAGGGAGATTTTAGTTTGATTATGGTAATGCAAGTCATGCTGGTTCGACGAATCCATCCATGCAAACGCCGGCCCCTCCGCATGTGGGAGTTCAACCTAGAAGGACCATGCACTATTCATAATTTCCTCAGCCTGACGCACGAGGAGATGTATAAATCATTCTTGAGACCCCAAATAGAGTGTTCGGACACTACCGAGGACGTGATCCTGAGCAGCAACCGTACCGCCGACCAAGTAAGTAATCCTCTAGCTGAACACACCATCTATAATTTATCATGACGTCATTTTGAGAAATTGCTCTTTGACCAGGACAGGCTAACAAAGGCGAAGATGATTTGATGTTCGGCCCCCCTTCCTGAGGGTTTGGAAAATCCGGTACTGGAAAAGATGCTCGAGCTAGCACCTTGCCCGAAGCCCTCACAGGAAGATAAAGGGGGGAATAAAGAGGGTGAAAGCGGGCCTCCACCGCTACCTATTCCGACCGAGGGAACAGGCACCTCCGTGAGGGAGGATAACCAAGGGGAGGAATCTGACATTCTCTCACCCTGGGGAAGGAAGAGGACTACCTCTGAAGATCCGGAAACCAAGGTTTTCCAAACGGGAGAAGAAGTCTCCACCAGAGGGTCCTGCCTTGGAGGGTGCTCTTGCCGCACAAAGTCCGCGGGGGGTCTGCCCTCTAACGAGCTGTAAGTAATCAAAAAGTACTTTAATAGTGAAGATATACTACTTTACCTCTGAGGAAAATAACTGAAGCATTTATCTTGCAGTTCGGATCTTAGCCCTTCTCAGCAGAGCTCGTCTTCGGGGGATCTTCTTCCGGAGATGATGGAGAGCGAAACGCCTCCCCCGGACTCCCCCGCTCAAGAAGCGGGGACCTTGAAGTGTCGTCACGGAGGGCCTCTCCAGATCCGCTGAGGCCAGAAGATAATCCTATAGTCACCTGAAGTCCCCAGCGTCTGGCTCTTAAAGAGAGCAAACAAAAGAGTCCGGCACCGTCTGGTGTGCGGTCGGACATACTGAGGGAGCTGTTGGAGCGAGCGGCCATCTCATAAGAACACCGTACATTGATGGGTACGGTGATGGAAAGAATTTCGTCCGCCAAAAGCGTATTGCATGAAGCCT
The DNA here is from genome assembly GCF_003073215.2 of Triticum urartu. Lineage (NCBI taxonomy): Eukaryota > Viridiplantae > Streptophyta > Magnoliopsida > Poales > Poaceae > Triticum > Triticum urartu. The sequence goes on along the minus strand of NC_053023.1, from coordinate 298,640,690 downwards.
TTATGAGTCTACTGACGGGCTTTGAGGTACGTGAAATGATATACTTTTTGATAGTACCGCACATTTTTAGGAGTGCCTGTGTAGATAGTAGCCCCTGAGACTCTAGTTGTTGTCGAGAACAGCGGCGAACAGAGGATCATAGTCCCAGGTAATAACCAAACCGCCTTTATGTGCAGGTGGTGGAAGCTCCGGTGGCTAGCCGGACTAATGAGTTTGCCGAACTAAAGCGGCAACTGGATGTGGCAGATGCCGACATCGAGCTTGTTAACAAGCGGCTTGACGAGGCACAGGGTAAGTAATGTTTTCTGGTGAATGTCACATAGTAAGAGAAGAATCATGCAAGTATCTTTAATATGTTGTGACTGCAGATGGAGCTACCACCGTGGAGACCCTTCGGGCGGAACTTGCCCGAGCCAAAGAACAAGCAAGGAGTAGTAATGCGGCTGCTTTGAAGGCGCCCGAAGTGTTGAGGGCCGAGAAGGCTGCACATTGCGAGAGCAAAGAGAAAATGGCCAAGATGGCCGTAAAGTTAAAAGACACTGCCGACCGTTGCCAGTTCCTTGAAGAAGAAAGCCGAGTGAAGGCGACGGACCTTGAAAAGGCCACGATGGTGACCAAAGACACCCGCTCTGCTATGAGAGCGAAGAAGGAGGAGCTGCGTGAAGCCGGGAATATTGCGCCTGGGAAGCCCTTTATGCTACGGAGAAGTTCGGAGATCCGCGGTATGCCCCTCTGGATCGAATGTGGAGTTCGGCAGACGCATATATGGACTTGGCGGCGAGCGCTGTCGATGCGGATGAACACTTTCGAGATCAAACAAATCGTGAAGTGGACAAGCTGTTCTGGTCGCAGTTTAACGTTCCAGAGCGTCCTCTTCCATTGAATGATCAGCTAGCCGAATGGGCCGAACTCAATAGGTTGTCCGGACTCGCCATAAGGTCCATCATAGATCATCTGTGGCCGGAAAAACCGAAGCCGAACGGCTATTTCAGCTTAGTGCAGCTGTTCCTTGGAGCGGTGTCGCACATCAATGCGATGAAGAGGTCGGTGTGTATAGAAGGCTCGCGGATGGCCCTTGCCCATGTCAAAGCATACTGGGCGGATATGGATGCAACCACTGTTGCGGCGCAGGGTTCGGCCATAGGCCGAGTGGCTGCCGAGCACTATTTCGAAGAGGTTCTCGAGGGTGCTTGTTTGATAGAGGCCCAGTGCTCGAAGAATATTATGTTTGAGTGACAAGTATTCCCATTGTAAACACAATGTTTTTATGAAATTAATTAAGGCTATATTTATACTTTTGCCTGAAAGTAATATGATGCCTCATGTGCGGCCGTTTATGTATATATGTATATAACCTGAAAGATTGCAGTCGTCGGCTTCAACCCCCACGCATATAATGCGGAGGTGTTCGCAGAAGACGCATGTTCACACTTAACCCAATGTCTTGGTCCTATTAAGGAAGTGATAGCGCAGCGAGCGAGGCAACCGGACTATAATGCTTTAACACTTTCACTTAGCCATAGGAGTTTGACGGTGGGGCTACTATATAGCCCGTGGTGGCTCCGCACTCTCCCGAATTCGGGGTGCGTACATGCCTGGCCGGGAAATGGCCCTTCGTTAAGGCGGAGTAATTCTAACATTCCGATAGGTCATCGAGCGGTTGACCAGTCTCACGCTATATCATGACAGTCAGTTTTCGGCTTTCTCTACTGAGGTGCTCGTCCGGATGAACCGTGGCACAATCGCAGTAGTTCTCCTGGTGCAGCCTTAGTCGATAGAGCGGAACGTAAGGCAGCAAAACACAGGAGCCGGGCAAACCCAACATTTGACCAAAGACATGATTCGGAGCCGATGCATATAAGGCCAAACTCGCGACGCCGAACACTCCCTAAGGTATTCGGTCTTAATGGTATAAACCGGGCCTAAACAGTGCCCTTTGTAAGAAGCCCCTGGTGTCCAGGTACGTGCATTATTCTGACATGGCCACATGCCAAGACGTCAGCATCCTTATCAATAGTACTGAGAATCCAAGGGATGTGTATCAACAAGAGACAGTAAGAAAGGTTTACGCAGGATCTTAATCTAAAAAGAATCCTTGGAACGGGTCCCTGCTGCACGTCTGCGCCTATGTCTCCATTGTGCCGTATCCTGGATGGGTGTAGCACGATGGTCATCTATAAAAGAGAGGAACTTAGGTGAAAAGTTGTCGTGCAAAAAGGTAGGTTTAAAGAAACCATGTACAATTCAAGATGAGTAAAAATTGCCACTTGTCTGCACGCGTTGAGCCCCTTGTATTTGTAATAGGGGTATGGCCATCAAACCTGTATGAATTACATATAGTTGCGTCGGACTCATCTAACCGTGACCGTAGTCTTGACGACCTGTCGAATGCTTTAGTTGGTGAGGCCGTTTTAGTGTGTGGCTGCCGAGGCAACCGCACTCTCTTCGTTGCGCAGGGATCGCTCAATATTTCCATTTACTATAATGATGCCACGTGGACCTGGCATCTTAAGCGTGAGGGAAGCGTAATGCAGTATTGCATTAAAGCGATCGAAAGCTTCGCGTCCGAGTAGTGCTTGATAGCCACTTTGGAACGGAGCAATGTGGAAGGTTAAATTTTCCCTACGGAGGGTATCGGGGAAGCCGAATATAACCTCTAGTAGCAGGGAGCCCGTGCAATGAGCCCCTGGGCCTGGCGTTACTCCTTTAAAGGTAGCATTGCTGTGGCAAATTTTCGTTGGGTCTATCCCCATTTTGCGGATTGTGTCCTGATATATCAGGTTTAGACTGCTGCCACCGTCCATCAGGACTCGTGTGAAGTGGTATCCGTTAATTATTGGGTCTAATACCAAGGCAGCCCATCCTGCACGCCGGATACTTGCTGAGTAATCCCGATGGTCGAAAGTGATCGGTTGAGACGACCACTGGCAGGACAACGCGGTGATAGGCCCTTGGGCATATTTCTCTGGGAGTGCCGCTTTGTTTCTCCCCTTGATCACGTGTAACACGTTTACTGTTTTGACTTCTGGTGGAAATTTCTTTTGTTCCCCAGTGTCTTGCTTGAGAGGCTCATCCTCGTCTTCGCTTGGTGTATCCTCCCCCTTGTGTACGGCGTTGAGCTTGCCGAACTGCTTGAAGACCCAACATTCTCTGTGGTTATGATTAGCGGGTTTACCAGGGGTTCTATGAATCTGACATATTTGGTCCAGAATTTTGTTTAGGCTGGACAGTTCATCCCTGGCGCCTTTAGAGGGCGGATTTTGTTGACCTGGCCGAGAGCTTCTGAATCCGGTGTTTACTGTCGTGCTCTTCGGGCTGTCTTCTTTATTCCGACGCTTATTATTTTTGCTGCGCTGTGATTTCCCATTTCCATCTCTAACTTCGGATGTACAGGGGTCGCTGGTGCTGCATCTGGCTAGCCAGCTATCCTCACCCGCGCAAAAGCGGGTCATGAGGCTTGTTAATGTTGCCATTGTTCTCGATTTTTCTTGGCCGAGGTGTCTGGCAAGCCATTCATCGCGGATGCTATGCTTAAAAGCTGCCAAGGCTTCAGCATCCGGACAGTCGACTATTTTGTTCTTTTTAGTAAGAAACATGTTCCAAAGCTTTCGGGCTGACTCTCCGGGCTGTTGAGTTATATGACTCAAATCGTACGCGTCCGGAGGTCGGACATAAGTCCCTTGAAAATTTGCCCGAAAAGCGTCTTCGAGCTCTTCCCAGCTTCCAATGGAGCTTTCGGGGAGGCTTTTAAGCCAGTGCCGAGCTGGCCCTTTGAGTTTGAGGGGTAAATACTTAATGGCGTGGAGATCATCTCCTCGAGCCATATGGATATGGAGGATATAGTCTTCAATCCAAACCCCAGGGTCTGTTGTTCCGTCGTATGCCTCTATGTTTACGGGTTTGAGTCCCTCTGGAAATTCATGGTCCAGCACCTCGTTGGTGAAACATAGGGGGTCTGCGGCACCCCTGTATCTGGGTGTACCACGTTCTTCGGATGTTTGTTGTGTTGCATCGTATGCTGGAGCGCGCTTGCGTGGTCCATAGATGGATCTGGTTGCATCGTCCTTTTGATGCGAGCCCTCGCGTGGATCGCGTATTGGCTTATGTGCGGCATTGTTTGCCGCTCTATGTTGGCCGTGAGGTCGTCTATCCGGCCAGATGGCTGTTTTAATTTTTGGTTGCAGGGGATCTAAGGCCTCCTCATCGAATTCAGGTAGCAACTTCCGCTTCGGGTAGCTCTTGGTGGGGCAATTACCGCCGTACTTCGCTGTTGTGTTGAGTACTTTACTCCATCTGATTTTGAGTGTGTCTTGTGCAGCCTTGAGCCTTTGCTTCTGCTTTTTTAGACTCCTTGCGGTGGCAACAAGCCTTTGATGGGCATTCTGTTGTTTCGGGTATCTGTCCGGTGTGATGTCTTCCGGACTATTATCTTTGACATAGTCGGGTTGTTCGGTTGGATTCTCCGTGTTGCCGTGGTCCGGAGATGGTTCACCCTGCTCTAACGTTGGGTCCATATGATTGTTATTTCTGCTGAGGCGGGATTTGGAGCGGCGCTTACGCCACCGCTTTGACTGCTTCTCGAGGGGACAACCCTTCGTTGCGTCCTTCCGTTCCTCGTCGTCGTTTCCTTTTGGTGTGTCCACCATCTATACGTCATGTGATGAAGTGGGCGTCCAATGCCCTGTGGGTAGTGGTTCCTGTTCGTCTCCTGCATCATCGTCCATACTGTCGATGTCTTCGGAGTCGAAGTTGAGCATGTCGGTTAAGTCATTGACAGTGGCTACTAAGTGGGTGGTGGGTGGGCGGCGAATTTCTTCGTCATCCGCATCCCCATCCTGCCAGATATAGTTCAGCCAGGACTCTCCTGATAAGGAGAGAGACTTTAATGAATTCATTATGTCGCCGAAGGGCGAGTGCTGAAAGATATTCGCGGAGGTAAACTCCATTATCGGCGCCCAATCAGATTCGCTAGGAACGGGTGCAAGCGGTTCCGAGTCCGTGGCCGGAGAAGTATCCGGCAGTTTAACAACACGGCACTCGTGAAGGGTAAGGTCGATATTCACCTCGATCGCCGTTGGGGATGCGGCCTCTGTGGCAGGGTCTATCCACCCATCCATGGGAGACGCAACTGGCACCGAATTAAGGGTCGGAGCAGCTGCCGGTGCGATTTCTTGAACACTGTCCGATGGCAGAGCTAAATCGTACTCGTCGTGACCGCGTGGCGCACAGGGCAGGGGCTCGAATCCGTCGAAGACCAAGTCTCCGCGGATATCGGCCTTGTAGTTTAAGCTTCCAAATCTGACCTGACGGCCAGGGGCGTCACTTTCGATCTGCTCCAGATGGCCAAGCGAATTGGCCTGTAGTGCGAAGCCGCCGAATACAAAAATCTGTCCGAGGAGAATAGTCTCACCCTGGACTGCGTCGCTAACGATGATCGAAGGAGCCATCAAGCCTGATGATGATGACACAGAGGAACTGTCAATGAAAGCACCAATGTCGGTGTCAAAACTGGCGGATCTTGGGTAGGGGGTCCCGAACTGTGCGTCTAAGGCAGATGGTAACAGGATGCAGGGGACACGATATTTTACCCAGGTTCGGGCCCTCTTGATGGAGGTAAAACCCTACGTCCTGCCTGATTTATTCTTGATGATATGGGTATTACAAGAGTTGATCTACCACGAGATCGGAGAGGCTAAACCCTAGAAGCTAGCCTATGGTATGATTGTATATTGTCCTACGGACTAAAACCCTCCGGTTTATATAGACACCGGAAATGGCTAGGGTTACACAAGGTCGGTTACAAAGGAGGAGATATACATATCTGTATTGCCTAGCTTGGCTTCCATGCCAAGTAGAGTCCCATCCGGACACGAGACGAAGTCTTCAATCTTGTATCTTCATAGTCTAACAGTCCGGCCAAAGGATATATCCCGGCTGTCCGGAGACCCCCTAATCCAGGACTCCCTCAATGGCAATGCCCTCCCCCTCTCCTTTATATACGGGGGCAGGGGGCACCCCAAAGGCACATCAATTGTTCTCTTAGCCGTGTGCGGTGCCCCCTCCATAGTTTACTCCTCCGGTCATAGCGTCATTGTGCTTAGGCAAAGCCCTGCGCGGATCACATCACCATCACCACACCGTCGTGCTAACGGAACTCTCCCTTGACCCTCTGCTGGATCAAGAGTTTGAGTGACGTCATCGAGTTGAACATGTGCTAAACACGGAGGTGCCGCACGTTAGGTAATTGGATCGGTTGGATCATGAGGACGTCCGACTACATCAACCGCGTTAACCTAACGCCTTCGCTTTTGGTCTACGAGGGTACGTCAACACACTCTCACCCTCTCGTTGCTATGCATATCCTGGATAGATCTTGTGTGATCGTAGGAATTTTTTCGAAATTGCATGCTATGTTCCCCAACAGTGGCATCCGAGCCAGGTCTATGCATAGATGATATGCACGAGTAAAACACAATGAGTTGTGGGCGATAATAGTCATACTGCTTGCCATGAACGTATTATTTTGATTCGGCGGTATTGTTGGATGAAGCGGCCCGGACCAACATTACATGACCACGTTCATGAGACCGGTTCTACCGATGTGCTTTGCACACAAGTGGCTGGCGGGGACTGTTTCTCCAACTTTAGTTGAATCAAAGTTGACTACGGCCGGTCCTTGTTGAAGGTTAAAACATCACACTTGACGAAAAATCGTTGTGGTTTTGATGCGTAGGTAAGAGCGGTTCTGGCTGGAAGCCCGCATCAGCCACGTAAAACTTGCAACAACAAAGTAGACAACGTCTAACTTGTTTTTGCAGGGCATGTTGTGATGTGATATGGTCAAGACGTGATGAGATATAAATTGTTGTATGAGATGATCATGTTTTGTAAAAGTTATCGGCAACTGGCAGGAGCCTTATGGTTGTAGTTTTATTGTATGATGGAGACGACAATGATGGCGGTGCAATAGGTGGCGAGATGACAATAGGTGGCGAGACGACAATGATGCTATGATGGAGATCAAGGTGTCAAGCCGGTGACGATGGAGATCATAACGGTGCTTTAGAGATGGAGATCAAAGGCACAAGATGATGATGGCCATATCATGTCACATATTTTGATTGCATGTGATGTTTATCTTTTATGCATCTTATTTTGCTTAGTACGGCGGTAGAATTATAAGATGATCCCTCACTAAATTTTAAGGTATAAGTGTTCTCCCTGAGTATGCACCATTGCTACAGTTCGTCGTGTCGAGACACCACGTGATGATCCGGTGTGATAGGCTCTACGTTCACATACAACAGGTGCAAGCTAGTTTTGCACGTGCAAAATACTCGGGTTAAACTTAACGAGACTAGCATATGCAGATATGGCCTCGGAACACTAAGACCGAAAGGTCGAACGTGAATCATATAGTAGATATGATCAACATAGTGATGTTCACCATTGAAAACTACTCCATCTCACGTGATGATCGGACATGGTTTAGTTGATATGGATCACATGATCATTTAGATGACTAGAGGGATGTCTATCTAAGTGGGAGTTCTTAAGTAATATGATTAATTGAACTTTAATCTATCATGAAATTAGTCCTGATAGTTTTTGCATATCTATGTTGTTATAGATCAATGGCCCATGCTACCGTTCCCTTGAATTTTAATGTGTTCCTAGAGAAAGCTAAGTTGAAATATGATGGTATCAACTACATAGACTGGGTCAATAACTTGAGGATTATCCTCATTGTTGCACAGAAGAATTAGGTCCTGGAAGCACCGCTAGGTGCAAGACCCACCGCAGGAGCAACTCCGGATGTTATGAACGTCTGGCAGACTAAAGCTGATGACTACTCGATAGTTCAGTGTACCATGCTTTACGGCTTAGAATCGAGGCTTCAAAGACGTTTTGAACGTCATGGAGCATATGAGATGTTCGAGGAGTTGAAGTTAATATTTCAAGCGCCCGAGTTGATAGATATGAAGTCTCCAACAAGTTCTATAGCTGCAAAATGGAGGAGAACAATTCTGTCAGTGAACACATACTCAGAATGTCTGGGTACCATAACCACTTGACTCAGCTAGGAGTTAATCTTCCTGATGATAGTGTCATTGATAGAGTTCTTCAATCACTGCCACCAAGCTATAAAGGCTTCGTGATGGACTATAATATGGAAGGGATGGAAAAGACAATTCTCGAGCTCTTCACGATGCTAAAGGCTGCGGAGGTAGAAATCAAGAAGGAGCATCAAGTGTTGATGATTAACAAGACGGCTAGTTTCAAGAAAAATGGCAAAGGGAAGAAGGGGAACTTCAAAAAGAAAATAGCAAGCAAGTTGCTGCTCCCGTGAAGAAGCCCAAGTCTGTACCTAAGCATGAAGCTGAGTGCTTCTACTGCAAAGGGATTGGTCACTGGAAGCAGAACTGCCCCAAGTATTTGGCGGATAAGAAGGATGGAAAAGTGAAAGGTATATTTGATATACATGGTATTGATGTGTACCTTACTAATGCTCGTAGTAGTGCCTGGGTATTTGATACTGGTTCTGTTGCTCATATTTGCAACTCGAAACAGGGGCTACAGATTAAACGAAGATTGGCTAAGTATGAGGTGACGACGCGCGTCGGAAATGGTTCCAATGTTGATGTGATCGCCGTCGGCACGCTACCTCTACATTTACCGTCTAGATTAGTTTTAGACCCAACTAATGGTTATTTGGTGCCAGCATTGAGCATGAACATTATATCTGGATCTTGTTTGATGCGAGACGGTTATTCATTTAAATCACAGAATAATGGTTGTTCTATTTATATGAGTAATACCTTTTATGGCCATGCACCCTTGATGAGTGGTCTATTTTTGTTGAATATCGATTGTAGTGATACACATATTTATAATATTGAAGCCAAAAGATGCAAAGTTAATAATCATAGTGCAACTTATTTATGCCACTGCCATTAGGTCATATTGGTGTAAAGCGCATGAAGAAACTCCATGCAGATGGACTTTTGGAATCACTTGATTATTGGTGTCGCTTGAAGCTACATCGGTATTTCCCCAAAGAGGAAGGGATGATGCAGCACAACAACGGTAGGTATTTCCCTCAGATATGAAACCAAGGTTATCGAACCAGTAGGAGAACCAGGCAACACAATGTAAACAGCCCCTGCATACAGATAACAAATCCCCGCAACCCGACCTGTTAAAGGGGTTGTCAATCCCTTTCGGGTACGGTGCCAGAAATTGGTGTGTGACGAGAATAAGTTGTAATGGATTTGATAAATATATCACAAATAAAATAAAGTGCAGCAAAGTATTTTTGGGTTTTTGGATTAATAGATATGAAAATAAATGCAAATAAAAGTAGACCGCAAAGGCAAATAATATGAGAAAGAGACCCGGGGGCCCTAGGTTTCACTAGTGGCTTCTCTCGAGAAAATAGCAAAAGCGGTGGGTGAACAAATTAATGTTAGGCAATTGATAGAACTTCAAATACTCATGAAGATATCCAGGCAATGATCACTACATATGCATCACGTCCAAGATTAGTAGACCGACTCCTGCCTGCATTTACTACTATTACTCCACACATCGACTACTATCCAGCATGCATCTAGTGTATTAAGTTCGTGGAGAAACGGAGTAATGCAATAAGAACGATGAAATGATTTAGACAAGATCTATCTATGTAGAGATATATCCCATTGTTTTATCCTTAGTAGCAACGATACATACGTGCCGGTTCCCTTTCTGTCACTAGGATCAAGCAACGTAAGATCGAACCCACTACAAAGCACCTCTTCCCATTGCAAGATAAATAGATCAAGTTGGCCAAATAAAACCCAAATATCGGAGAAGAAATATGAGGCTATAAGATATCATGCATAAAAGAGATCAAAGAAACTCAAATACTTTCATGGATATGAAAAGATAGATCAGATCATAAACTCAAAGTTCATCGATCCCAACAAACACACCGCAAAAGAGTTACATCACATGGATCTCCAAGAGACCATTGTATTGAGAATCAAGAGAGAGAGGGAGAGAGAGAGAGGAAGCCATCTAGCTACTAACTACGGACCCGAAGGTCTACAAAGAACTACTCACGCATCATCGGAGAGGCACCAATGGAGGTGGTGAACCCCATCTGAGATGGTGTCTAGATTGGATCTGGTGGTTCTGGACTCTATGGCGGCTGGATCAATATTTCGTCGACTCCCCTAGGGTTTCTGGAATATTGGGGTATTTGTAGAGCAAAGAGGTGGTCCGGGGGGCACCCGAGGTGGGCACGACCCACAAGGGCGTGCTTGGGCCTCCTGGCGCGCCCTGGAGGGTTGTGCCTCCCTCGGGGCACCCCCCAGGCGCAACCAGGGCCCGTGTGCTCCTTCTGGCCCATAAAAATTCTCCATAAAGTTTCGTGGCATTTGGACTCCATTTTATATTGATTTTATGCGATGTAAAAAACATGGAAAAAACAGCAACTGGCACTGGGCACTATGTCAATAGGTTAGTACCAAAAATGATATAAAATGACTATAAAATGATTATAAAACATCCAAGATTAATAATATAACAACATGGAACAATAAAAAATTATGGATACATTGGAGACGTATCAATTATGAATCACTTGATGCTTGCGAACCATGCGTCATGGGCAAGATGACTAAGACTCCATTCTTCAAAACAATGGAGCGAGCCACTGACTTATTGGAAATAATACATACTATTGTATATGGTCCGATGAGTGTGGAGGCTCGCAGCGGGTATCGTTATTTTCTGACCTTCACAGATGATTTGAGCAAATATGGGTATATCTACTTAATGAAACATAAGTCTGAAACATTTGAAAAGTTCAAAGAATTTCAGAGTGAAGTGGAAAATCATCGTAACAAGAAAATAAAGTTTCTACGATCTGATCATGGAGGTGAATATTTGAGTTATGAGTTTGGTCTTCATTTGAAACTATGTGGAATAGTTTAGCAACTCACGCCACCTGCAATACCACAGCGTAATGGTGTGTTCGAATGTCGTAACCGTACTTTATTAGATATGGTGCGTCTATGATGTCTCTTACTGATTTACTGCTATCGTTTTGGGGTTATGCTTTACAGACGGTTGCATTCACGTTAAATAGGGCACCATCTAAATCCGTTGAGACGACACCATATGAACTGTGGTTTAGCAAGAAACCTAAGCTGTCATTTCTTAAAGATTGGGGCTGCGATGCTTATGTGGAAAAGCTTTAACCTAATAAGCTCGAACCCAAATCGGAGAAATGTGTCTTCATAGGATACCCAAATGAAACTGTTGGGTACACATTCTATCGCAGATCCGAAGGCAAGATATTCGGTGCTAAGAATGGATTCTTTCTAGAGAATGAGTTTCTCTTGAAAGAAGTGAGTGGAAGGAAAGTAGAACTTGATGAGGTAATTGTACCTTCTCCCGAATTGGAAAGTAGTTCATCATAGAAATCAGTTCCAGTGATTCCTACACCAATTAGTGAGGAAGCTAATGATGATGATCATGAAACTTCAGATCAAGTTACTACTGAACCTCATAGGTCAACCAAAGTATGATCCACACCAGAGTGGTACGGTAATCCTGTTCTAGAGGTCATGTTACTTGACCAGGACGAACCTACGAACTATGAGGAAGCGATGATGAGCCCAGATTCCGTGAAATGGCTTGAGGCCATGAAATCTGAGATGAGATCCACGTATGAGAATAAAGTGTGACTTTGGTTGACTTGCCCGATGATCAGCAAGCCATAGATAATAAATGGATCTTGAAGAAGAAGATTGACGCTGACGGTAATGTTACAGTCTATAAAGCTCGACTTGTTGCGAAAGGTTTTCGACAAGTTCAAGGAGTTGACTATGATGAGACCTTCTAACCCATAGCCATGCTTAAGTCTGTCCGAATCATGTTAGCAATTGCCGCATTTTATGATTATGAAATTTGGCCAATGGATTTCAAAACTGCATTCCTTAATGGATTTCTTAAAGAAGAGTCGTATATGATGCAACCAGAAATTTTTGTCGATTCTAAAGGTGCTAACAAAGTGTGCAAACTCCAGCTATCCATTTATGGACTGGTGCAAGCCTCGCAGAGTTTGAATATACGCTTTGATAGTGTGATCAAAGCTTATGGTTTTATACAGACATTTGGAGAAGCCTGTATTTACAAGAATGTGAGTGGGAGCTCTGTAGCATTTCTAATATTATATGTGGATGACTATGGTTGATTGGAAATAATACAAATTTTTTGGATAGCATAAAAGGATACTTGAATAAGAATTTTTCAATGAAAGACCTCAGTGAAGCTGCTTATATATTGGGCATCAAGATCTATAGAGATCGATCAAGACGCTTAATTGGACTTTCACAACGCACATACCTTGATAAATTTTGAAGAAGTTCAAAATGGATTAGTCAAAGAAAGGGTTCTTGCCTGTGTTAGAAGGTGTGAAGTTGAGTCAGACTCAATGCCCGACCACTACAGAAGATAGAGAGAAAATGAAAGTCATTCCCTATGCCTCAGCCATAGATTCTATCATGTATGCAGTGCTGTGTACCAAACCTGATGTGTGCGTTGCTATAAGTTTAGCAGGGAGGTACCAAAGTAATCCAGGAGTGGACACTAGATAGCGGTCAAGAACATCCTAAAATACCAAAAAAGGACTAATAAGGATATGTTTCTCGTTTATGGAGGTGACAAAGAGATTGTCGTAAACGGTTACATCGATGCAAGCGTTGACACTGATCCGGATGACTCTAAGTCACAAACTGGATACATATTTATATTGAATGGTGGAGCTATAAGTTGGTGCAGTTCCAAGCAGAGCATCGTGGCGGGATCTACGTGTGAAGCGGAGTACATAGATGCTTCGGAAGCAGCAAATGAAGGAGTCTGGATGAAGCAGTTCATATCCGATCTAGGTGTAATACCTAGTGCATGGGGTCCAATGAAAATCTTTTGTGACAATACTGGAGCAATTGCCTTGGCGAAGGAATCCAGATTTCACAAGAGAACCAAAAACATCAAGAGATGCTTCAATTCTATCCGTGATCAAGTCAAGGAGGAAGACATAGAGATTTGCAAAATACATACAGATTTGAATGTTGCAGACCCGTTGACTAAGCCTCTTTCACGAGCAAAACATGATCAGCACCAAGCCTCCATGGGTGTTAGAATCATTACTATGTAATCTAGATTATTGACTCTAGTGCAAGTGGGAGACTGAAGGAAATATGCCCTAGAGGCAATAATAAAGTTGTTATTTATATTTCCTTATACCATGATAAATTTTTATTATTCATGCTAGAATTGTATTAACCGGAGACTTAGTTTGTGTGAATACATAGACAAAATAGAGTGTCCCTATTATGCCTCTACTTGACTAGATCGTTAATCAAAGATGGTTAAGTTTCCTGACCATAGACATGTGTTGTCATTTGATGAACGAGATTACATCATTAGAGAATGATGTGATGGACAAGACCCATCCGTTAGCTTAGCATACTGATCGTTTAGTTTTATTGCTATTGCTTTCTTCATGACTTATACATATTCCTCTGACTATGAGATTATGCAACTGCCGAATACCGGAGGAACACCTTGTGTGCTATCAAACGTCACAACGTAACTGGGTGATTATAAAGATGCTCTACAGGTGTCTCCGAAGGTGTTTGTTGGGTTGGCACAGATCAAGATTATGATTTGTCACTCCGAGTATCGGAGAGGTATCTCTGGGCCCTCTCGGTAATGCACATCACTATAAGCCTTGCAAGAAATGTGACTAATGAGTTAGTTGCGGGATGATGTATAATGGAATGAGTAAAGAGACTTTCCGGTAACGTGATTGAACTAGGTATGATGATACCGACGATCGAATCTCGGTCAAGTAACATACCGATGACAAAGGGAGTGACGTATGTTGTTATGCGGTGTGACCGATAAAGATCTTCGTAGAATATGTAGGAACCAATATGAACATCCAGGTTCCTCTATTGGTTATTGACCGGAGATGTGTCTCGGTCATGTCTACATAGTTCTCGAACCCGTAGGGTCTACACGCTTAACATTCGATGACGATTTGTATTATGAGTTGTGTGTTTTGGTGACCGAAGTTTGTTCGGAGTCCCGAATGAGATCATGGACATGATAAGGAGTCTAGAAATGGTCGAGAGGTAAAGATTTATATATTGGAAGGTTATTGATGCGGAGCATCCTATGGACATCACCATGTCAAGAGTCCGTTTGGCAAGTGACACGTGCGACATCTACTTCACATACATAAAGGTGAATCATCTCCTTTACACGTGCTCACTTGACCCCTTCGAGGATGGTACACTACTTGACACTTCTCTCGTGTGCATGCATAGGTATTGTCGGAGCTTCACAGATGTTGAGGAGGAGTGCAAGCGCCAAGGAACAACTACACCATCCGCGAGGGAAGCCTGGAAGCGACGACGGAAGAAGACGGAGCTGCTGAAGCTACAGCGGCCGGTCATCCGGGCCATAGACCGGACATCTGGAGCTTGTGCAGCCTCCAAGGAGCTTCACCAACATACGGCCGAAGCATCAGCGGCCGGACATCCGGACCGTGTGCCCGGACATCCAGCATCCCTCCCGGAAATTCGGCATCCCCTATCCAGAGAAGGACTCGAACTGCCACTTTAGCCCGGACATCTGGCCCGTTCCCCGGACATCCGGCCTCCCGCGAACGGCCGGACATCCGAGCCCCAGCCCGGACATCCGGCGCCTGCCTGTGCGCAGAGTCGGGCCAGAGGCCCATGTATCCCTTTCCCACTTACCCCTTCGTAGCTTAGACTATATATACTACTCCCCCTCCTCCTAGTTAGGCTTACCAAAGGATTAGCTCATTTGAGATAGAGCTTTGCTCATCCATACAGATCTACTCCACGAGAGAGACCGCGACCCCTCTACGGAGAAGATCCCCCTTGGATTCAAGACCCCCTCTTGGGTGGACCCTTTCAAGACCTCCTCATGTAAATGAACCTTACCTTGTATCTTTCCCTTTGTTGTTCATGTACCTTGTGGATCTTGTGTGTTTTATTGTCTAGTGGATGCGTGATTGGACTTCTTCTTGAGTGATTCCACTTGTGATTTCTCTCCGTTCTTCCCTGTGTTCTTCGTGTTCTTAGTTGGGATACGCTCCTTTCGTGAAAGATCGGCCGTATAGGGTTCCACCCTACATCATCTTGGTATCATGAGCCATGTTGATCACGATTTCGGAGCCTCCCCTCTTCATTTTCTGGCTTGATTTTGTTGATTTCGTCCAAAATTCGAAAATCCCCACCAAAAATAGCCCCGGATTTTTTTTGTGATTTGTTGGTGTGATGATATTTTGTTGATTTTGATCCATGGATTCGTTGTGTCTTGAGTAGATCTAGCTTCCCCCCAAGTTTCCCCACCTTCCATCCATGAAATCCATCAAATTTTGCCCCCGAAATCATCAATTTCTGCCCCAAACAAGATCTGGAACCGTCGGGCCGGACATCCGGGCCCCAAGCTGACCGTCCGGCTCCTGGAGCACATTTTTATGCAGCGTTCTGTACATCAGGTCCCGGATATCCGGCCCCGACCCCGGATGTCCGACCCCTGGAGCATCAGCCTCCCGTGTTTCAACGTTTTGACCGTAACATTCACATCTGTAGTCTGATTTTCACGTTCTTTAGCTCGTTGAGTAGCTATTGATATCCTATATCCATATAGATAGGTTTCAACACCATTTGACTCCATAATTGTTTTGGCATTTTGGCATCTTTGCCTAGGGCTTCCACCATATCATCCGCATAACCACCACCGACTTCCGCAACCTAACCCTTTTTGTCCCCCATCACATTTGAAGTTGTTTGAGTTGTGATTTGAGTCTCCTAAGGTTCTTAGGCTACTTAGGGACGGTTGCTTCTTCTTCATCAACCACCACCACCACCATAACTTCCGCATAGGCTTGACCACCATACACTTCCACCACCACACCTTAACCCAATTTTGTTTGTGTTCTGAATTGTGTCTCCTAAGGTGTTTCAGCTACTTAGGGACCGTGCTTGCATCTCCGACACCGTGTATAGTCCACCACCTTACCCTCCATTTCCGCATTGGGTACTCCACAACCCATGTTTGCCTTTTCGCAATTCCATTGATCTTCCACAAAACCACCACCGCATTCCCGCTACAACCATTTGACATTTGACATTTGAGATTTTGAGCTCGCGGTTTTTTTCCTTTTCCTAAGGTGTTTCGGCTACTTAGGGACGAGTCTCCATCATCTTGTTATCTCCATCAAGATCACCGCCACTCATCATCGCCACGAACAGTATCCTCCATATCATCTTGGTATCATGGTATCCCTCCATTGTATATTCCCTTGCCTTTGCATTGATAAACCCTAGACCATTTAGCATCACTTGCCTATCAAGACTAGCCATTTGAGTATTGCCGGCAACGTTACTTGTGCACATTAGTGATCTACACCATACATTGCATACATACCATATCATATTGGTATCATATCATCCCTTGTGTCACAAGATTGTTCCCGTATATACCCAATTGCTACCTTCATTTGTGCATTTCGCATTGTGGCCATATACAAAAAAATAAAAAAGCTTTTTAGCAAAGAAAAAGAGAGAGCAAAGAAGCTTGTAAGCAATAGCCATAGCATCATAACACATTGCATATAAGATTGGTATATCTGATCATCTTGGATCATCTTGAGATAAACACCCGGAACATCATATACATAGCATACTTGGGATAGAATTCATTGCATTTTTGTCTCCTATAGGTTGTGCACAAGTGTGTGTCGGTGTGGAACGACACCTATGGGATCACAAGAGTCCCTACTACAGTTGCCGGGGCGCAGGGTTGCAAGCAGAGCAGGGCTAGTCGACAACACAAGGATCATTTACCAAGGTTCGGTCCGCGAGGATGCGTAAAACCCTAGTCCTGCTTTGGTGGGTGTATTTCTGAGAGTTCTTGAGCTCTCGAACTAGTTATGGTCAGCGTGTGGTTTGAAAGAGCTGAATCCCCGTCCTCGTCGCCTCGGGCCTCCTTTTATAGGAAAAAGGGGTTGCCACAGTGGCACACAGGAGGTGCAAAGGTCTACAGTGGCACGAGGTTATCCCTCATATTATAGGACAAGGTTCATTTAATGCATCACTTAGGTGTCCTCTTGCTTTATCGGGGACGGGGGTGAGGCCCGTCCCGTCCGTCGCCGCTCCTCCTCACTTCGACATGCGCCTTGGTCAGGGATGCGTGCGGTGCCATGTAGGCAGGCAGGCAGTTGAGTTGGTGCGGTGGTCGAGCCTTCATGAAGATCTGCATGCCGCCACGCAGGCGCTTGATGAGTTGGCCTGGGAGCTGTATGTTGCCACGCAGGTGCCCGCCCAGCTGGTTGGGCTGGCAGCTGCATGTGAATGGCGGTGGATCTTGGTTGATGTGGGCTTGGCGGTGGCCTTGCCCGCATCTTTGGCGAGGGGCTTGTCGGGTGGCCCGGCAAGGGTCTCGCTGTGGCGTGTTATCGTCCCCGGCAAGGATCTTGCCGGGGGTCTGGTGGCCTTCCTTGGCAAGGATCTTGCCGAGAATCGTCGTCTTCTAATCTGATCTTGAATATGTCTTCACAAAGATCTACGGGCCACCAAAGGGGTGCCTTCCCGAGCCTTGGCCCCACGCTGATGATGGCACTGGGGTCCATGGGCTCAAGGGTGGCTCACACTGTTGGTGCGGGGCGAGCTGTCCCGGCAAGAGTCTTGCCGGGGCCGCTGAGGCCACCCGGCAAGGGTCTTGCTGGGGGAACTTGCTTCATCCCCCTGCTCTTTGTGGTCTTGGCCTTGGCATTGCTTTGATTGTCTTGAGCTTTGATCTTACCTTGGCTCACCTCCCTCGTTCTGCTTGGTGTGGCCGTGGGTGCGGATCTGACTGCCCGTGCATTGGGAAAAGGGGTACAAAGATGCACCCCTATTTTTGTACACCGACAGGAGCCCCCGGGCCTGGGCCACACATAAGCGCAACACGTTGTTGGGTCAGGCCCAAAATGGTGCGCGGGCAGGTGGGGCGGTTTTTACCATGGTAAGATTATTCGCGTGCTCTGCCTCCCATGACCCGTGCGCGTGGCGCGGCGTGGTGGGGTGTGCGTGACGTGGGCAGCATGCATGGGGCGTTTTCCACACGCATGCGTCACATCGCAGTAAATGGGCAGCGCGCCCTGCGGCTTCCCCTAAAAAGGGATAACCGCGGACGCACTGTTCCTTTTACACTCCGCGCAACCCCAATGTCGGAAACCTCCATCTGCCTTCTTCTTCTTCCTTAAGCTTCGTCCCCGCTTGTCGTCATTGCACTTCCGCCGCCCTCTCTCTTGCCCTCCTCCCCCAGTTGCCATGGCGCCAAAATTCGACAAGGGCAAGGGAGTGGCCAAGGATGCCGGAGCCACGGAGCCGCCGGAGAGTGCGCTGGCGGTGCAGCGGACGCAGTCTGCCTTCTTCCCCTCGACGGTCGATGTGTTCGAGCTTCGGGACTCCTTCAGGACCCTGTGGGGAGTGAAGACGGGGGGAGAGAATTTGGGGCATCTGGCCACGCGCGTCATCCCCGTCGACTGTGCCGAGGCTGCCCAAAATCGGTATCCCTTCTTTGTTGATTATTTCTCTTGCGGGCTCTATCCTCCCTTATCCGATTTCTTCAGCGACATCATGCACACCTTCGGCTTCCACCTCATGGATTTTACTCCGAATGCGGTGGCGTGCATGTCCCTTTTCGCGCACCTCTGTGAAGGCTTTGTCGGGGTGCACCCCAACACAGCGCTCTTCCGCCATTACTTCTTCCCTTGGATCCAAACGGGAGGTGCCATCTCGGGGTGCATTGCCTGGATCCCAAAATCCAAGGGAGCATACCCAGACGACGCCATGAAGGAGAGGTGGGAATAATGGCGGGGTCGGTGGTGCTGGATCGAAGAGAAGGACCTGCCGGTGTTCTGTAGAGTTCGCCGGGCACCGCTGATTCGCGGAAGCGATTGGAGTGACGTCGACGCCGATGACGGAAAGCTCACGGTCGCCATCACCAGGATTCTCCGGCTTACCCAGGCCGGGCTCACTCTTGAGATGATCGGGGCGGACTTCATCCATCGCCGGATCGCTCCTCTGCATAACAAGGGGAGGCCAGCCTGGCTCTTCACGAACCCCTCCGACATCATGCGACTCCACCCCGGCCTCGACCACAACTTTACAGTGATGGCGCACGCCCATTTCTGCCAACGGATCTTCCAGCTTGACGTGGGCTGCAACGGCGAGGTCCAGCGGACCGGCAAAGTTGCGAGGGCCGCTGCGAAGGCCGGCAAGGTCCTCAAGGGGCCTCTGTTCAAGCTGTCGACGGGGGTGGTCCTATTGTGCAACAACTCGCGTCGGTCCGAGATCATCGCCATGATGCCGGACTACAACGCACACGGCCCCGTCCCGAGCTAGAAGAAGCCGGAGGATGCTGAAGTCCAGCAGTTCTTCGACACCCTGCACGAGGTGTATGTCAATGCCGACACCGAGCGACTACTTGTCCAGGACACCTCCCAGGCGGAGCTGAACTACATCACCACTAGGGCGAGGGAGGCGCAACTCGCCAGGGAGGCCGGCAACACCGGCGGAGTGGAGGACAAGGCCGCGATGGCCGCAGAGGAGGAGGAGCTCGCCCGGTGGGCGAGGGCCGCCGGGGGAGCCAGTGGCGCCGGCATCGAGGCTCCTTTGGTTGAGGATGTGACCGGCGGGTCATCGTCGGAGGAGGTCGAGACCGCAGAGCAGATGCCACCTACTGGGAGGGGCGAGTCCTGCGGCGGGCCAGTTCCGGCGAGCCGATCCGGCCCGGCAGGGCTGTGCGGTCACAGCTGACCTTGGAGGAGCCCGGGCGCCATATGAGGGCCGCGGCGGCAAAGAAGCCGGCGAAGGCCGTGGTGAAGAAGAAGACAGCTGCCCCTTCTTCGTCCGTGCGTGCCCAGACACCACCTCCTTCTCCTCCTCCGGTGAATGTTGACACGTAGGTTACTTTTGATTATGGATCCCTTAGCCGAGGAGGAAGAGGAAGACATCGGAGGAGGAGGCGGACAACGAGTAAGTATCTGGTTCCTTTTCGTTACCTCTGCCTCCTCAATCTGCGTTTCTTGTCTTGACTTGTTTTCATCTTTGCAGGGACGGGGAGATGCTGGCCCAGAGAGCGAAGAGGGCCAAGGTCTCGGCGGGTGGCCAGCCCCCAGCTGGTACTTCGGGGGCGCCATTGGTGGTGTTGAGCAGCCCGGACAGCAGCCCCTGGCAGAGCCCCCAGCGTAAGTTCATCACTCTTCTCCCGTCGACATGTGTCAATGGCACGACACCTTGGTGCTGACCTTGCCAGGTATGCAGGAGGAGAGCGGCAGTAGGAGGAGACACAAAGGGCTACTCTCAACACGCCGCCCCATCGACCACGCCGCCCCGGGGGGCGTCCCCGGCAAGGGCGCCAGGCACCGAGCCCACGCACATGGAGGAGGAGGAGGAGAACTTGGGTGCCGGCGGCTTTGCCTCGATGCCAAATGTTGGCAGGGAGGGGGCTTCCGTTTCCCAGCCGGGTACTAGCACAGGTAAGTCGTTTGCTGTTCGTCCCTGCTTCCCCCCTTTTTTTGGCTCCTGGTCCTGGCCTTTCCTCACCCCCTTATTCGGTGCCCAGATTCTTCCTTGGTGGACCCAGAGGGCGTGGACGCCGTCATTGAGGGTGTCACCAAGGCCACCGAGGCGAACGCCGAGAAGGCCGCCAAAGAAGCTGCCGAGGACGCCACCAAGGGGTCCACCGGGGAGGCCGACAAGGGTGCCGCTGAGGATGCCGGCAAGGGGCTTGCCGGGGAAGCTGGAGGAACCGTTGCCGAGGAGGAGGAGGAGGCCATGCTGAACTCCCAGGAGGACATGTGTCAACCGCTCGGACCCAGCGCGAGGCCATGCTGAACTCCCAGGAGGATGACCTTGCTACACGCGAGGAGAAGCTTGTCGCCACGCTTCACGGCAAGGATGCAGAGGTGAAGAAGCTTGTCTTGCAGCGAACCAGCGAGCTGGAGCAGAGGCACAAGGAGGCACTCAATGCCCAAGCCCAGGTTCACGCCGGCAAGGTGGAGGAGCTGGAGGCATAGCGCGACAGTCTGAAGGAGCAGGCCCTGAAGCTGTCCCA
The DNA here is from genome assembly GCF_003073215.2 of Triticum urartu. Lineage (NCBI taxonomy): Eukaryota > Viridiplantae > Streptophyta > Magnoliopsida > Poales > Poaceae > Triticum > Triticum urartu. The sequence continues at coordinate 298,619,495 of NC_053023.1, read as the reverse complement.
GGAGAAGGACACGCTCAACAGTGCCTTGACAGAGGCGCAGGGTGCAGCCGTCAGCAAGGCTGGGGAGCTCTCCGAGGCCAACAACTCCATCAAAGACCTCAAGCCACTACAAAAAAAGACACATCCGTGACATTTTGGGCCGAACGAATTTTTTTTATGTCATACATATGACACTTCTATGATGATAATTGTGACAAAACCCGGTATCATCATAGATGTGGTGGGCTCCTACTTCTATGACAAAAAATCATGATAGAAAATGGGCTTTTCGTCCTGGGCGGGCCGGAGACGCAGCTGCATGACATTCTTTGCACCGTCCATGACGGAAAAAACCATGGTAGAAGCGAGGGGGAGGAAAATTTCGGGGAGTTCCTGGTTACGGTGGGAGGTCGGGGGCCGAGCGATGCGCGTTTCTCTCATACACGTACGGGAGCGTGTGCGAGGCGTTGGCTCTAACTGAACCCGAGCAAGGCGTTGGGCTCTAACTGAACCCGAGCGATTGCACTGCAGACTACGCGTTACTGAACCCGAGCGATCGATCGATGGCTGTTAACTGAACCCGATCGAGCGATTCCTTCGCTACTACTACTAACTCAAGCCGATCGATGCTGCCTCTGGGATGAACAGTGAGCTTTGCGGGGGGTTTGGATGAACAGTGAGTGGTGGCATTGCCTCTGGATGAACAGGACCCTGTGGTGTGGTGGAGGGCTAGATGAACAATAGACGATGGAGGGGTGCCCGTGGAGGGGTGGTTGAACAGGACCCCGTGGTGTGGAGGGGTGGATGACCAGTAGACGGTGGAGGGGTGCCCGTAGAGGGGTGGTTGAACAGTAGCGGGTGGAGTAGCGCGCGGTGGAGGCTGGATGAACAGGAGACCGTGGAGGATGGAGGAGGTCGGTGGTAGCCCGTAGAGGCTGGAGGAGGTCGACGGTGGAGATGAATAGTATCCCGTGGAGTCCTGTTTTGTGGTACGCCACACCCCTCCCGATGAAAAGGGCCCCCGTTTCGACTGTAGGAGGTCCGTTTCGTCCGTTTTGCGGTACGCCACACCCCTCCCGATCAACAGGACCCCCGTTTAGACCGTAGGAGGTCCGTTTCGTCCGTTTTGCGGTACGCCACACCCTCCCGATCAACAGGACCCCCGTTTCGACCGTAGGAGGTACGTTTCCTCCGTTTTGCGGTATGCCACACCCCTCCCGATCAACAGGACCCCCGTTTTGACCGTAGGAGGTTAGTTTCCTCCATTTTGCGGTACGCCACACCCCCCGGATCAACAGGACCCCGTTCCAAACGTAGGAGGTTCGTTTCATCCGTTGTGCGGTACGCCAGGCCTCATTTCCATCGCATGTTCCGTCCAAGCCCTCCCGATGAACACGACCACGCATTCCGTTCCGACCCTGCCGGTTGGCCCCCACGCGTTCCGTTTCCTCCCGATGAACACGACGCATTCCGTTGCCTCCCCATGAACACGAGCATTCCGTTGCCTCCCCATGAACACGAAACTATGTTGTTTCTCCGTAACGACCCAACCATGTACACGAGCCATGGCCGTACGTATGCGTGAGTAGGCGTTCGAGACCCCGCCCGTATGTACACATACGTGACCATATTTTCTTTTTGCACCCTGGCCGTTGTACATACATGTACATGCTACGTGCGCGCCTCTACTACGACACGTATGCGCCTCTACTACGACACGTGCGTGCCTATACATCCACTAGTATATATGTACATACACGTTCGCGACCAGAATGACAACGCTACGTACGCTTCGACTAGGTGGGTCCCGACTGTCAGGCACTTCCTTGCCTGTGAAGATGTAGCTGGTGGGTCCCAGCAATCAGGGGGGCGAATCGTTTTTTTTTGCCCGGATGCACTTCCTTGCGTGCGAAGATGTAGCTGGTGGGTCCCAACAGTCAGGAGCAAACGTTTTTTTCACGAAATACGGTGGCCCGTCCGGTGGGTCCCCGCTGTCAGCTGGAGGAATAATTATTTTGCATGTAATAAGGAGGCACTTCCTTGTTGCGGCCGTGGACCCAGCTGTCAGCCTCTCCACGTACAGTCCACGTCCGATGGAAGCCGTTCCTTGACCACGTTTACCACGCCGCGCCAAGAGCACCAGGGCGGTGGACGACGACGAGGCCTAGGAAGGGGACGACGCGGAGCCAGGGAAGACGCGGCAGTGGATGCCCACGCGTAGAGGAGTACGAGGGTTCACTGGTTCGCTGCGGGGTGTGAGGCTGCCGTCGCCGCAGAATAATAGGGGGTGTGGGTGAGTAGAGGGATGGCCTGGACTGCGGTGCGAGTAGTAGGGGGCGGTGAGGCCTCCGCCGCATCGCAGCCGGCCACAGGAGGCAGGAGCACGAGGCACGACCGGCGCTTGTTTGGGCGGCTGGAGCAAGAAGACCAGAGGTTGAAGAAGCACTACGGCCGTTGGATGGGCATCGTACGGTCACTGGTGCTAGAATCATGCATATTGACTAAGTTGACAAAGCCCTCCGTCCCCGTCAACTTAGTAGGCCCACAAGTCAGCCTGCCACTATACTGGGTCCCAGCTAACAAGGGGAGTATTCATTTTTTTTGTGCGTAAAGAGGATGCACTTTCTTGCATGCGGTGATATACCTGGTGGGTCTGAGCTGTCAGCGGCGGTAATGTTTTTTTCACGAAATACAGAGGCCCTTTCGGTGGGTCCCTGATGTCAGGTGGAGGAATCATTATTTTGCACGTAATAAGGAGGCATTTCCTTGCGTGCGGTCGTGGACCCAATTGTCGGCCTCTCCACATATAGTCCACTTCAGATGCATGTCGGTCGTTGACCACGTTGACCTGACCGCGCCGAGAGCACCAGGGCAATGGACGACGACGAGGCCTAGGAAGGGAACGACACAGAGGCAGGGAAGACTCGACAGTTGTTTCCCACGCGGAGGGGGGTACGACTGTACGAGGGTTTACTGGTTCGTCCGCCATCGCCGAAGAATAACAACAGGTGTGGGTGAGTAGAGGGATGACTAGGCCAGTGATGGGAGTACGGTGGGGCGGTGAGGCCTGCGCGGCAGCACAGCCGGCCGCGGGGAGGAGGGAGCAGGCATTCCCGCCGGCGCTTGTTTGAGCGGCTGGAGCAGGAAGAGCAGAGATTGAAGAAGCACGACGGCCGTTTGATGGACATCCAACAGTCACTGCTTGTGCGTCAACCTTTTTTAGGAAAGCCTCAAATCTATGGAAAACAGCATACATCCCATCTGCCATTATTTCTAATAATTTACAGCCCATTTGGTAATTCTTAAGGTTTTTTTGGAGCCCATATTCTTTTTGTTAGCATTACAGCCCATATTGTGGCCATGGTTAAAAAATTATACGAAATTTTGCATATTTCGGTGTGGTCTGAACTGTTTTTAATACCAAAATTTCGACTCACATTCAAACTGATTTAAAAAAATGTATATCAATATAAAATCCAACAAATTCTCTGTGCATAAAAATTAATGTAATTTAAAATCTCTAAATGAAAAAAAGATATTTGAAACTAATTGTCGGTTTGATGTGTTTTAAAAATGTACATCCCATTTCTCATTACTGATGGGCCATTTTCTCGGCCAACCGAATGAAAGCTCTCCTCGTCTTGAAAGATTTGCAGCCCAACAGGCCTGACAAAGCGACTTACTTGGCAAATCACAAAAAAACTAGGCTGTGGCCGTGGACCCAACTGTCAGCCACTCCACGTATAGTACTCTTCTGATGGAAGTCGTTCCTTGACCATGTTGACCATGCCGCGTGAAGAGCACCATGGCGGTGGACGACGGCGAGGCCTGGGAAGGGGACGACGCGGAGCCGGGGAAGACGCGGCAGTGGAAGCCCGCGCGGAGAGGAGTACGAGGGTTCAATAGTTCGGTGCGGTGTGAGGCTGCTGTCGCCGCAGGGCCTGGCCAGCGGTGGGAATAGTAGGGGGTGGTGAGGCCTCCGCGGCAGCACAGCCGGCCACGGGAGGCTGGAGCATGCGGCATGACCGGCGCTGCTTTGGGCGGCTGGAGCAAGAAGATCAGAGGTTGAAGAAGCACTACGGCCGTTGGATGGACATCATACGGTCAGTGGAGCTAGACTCGTTCATATTGCCTAAGTTGACAAAGCCCTTCGTCCCCGTCAACTTAGTAGGCCCACAAGTCAGCCTCCCAGCAAGGTGGGTCCCAGCTAGCCCGGGGAGTATTCATTTTTTTGTGCGTAATAAGGAGGCACTTCCGGTGGGTCCGAGCAGACAGCGGGGGGAACGTTTTTTCGCGAAATACGGTGGCCCGTCAGGTGGGACCCAACAGACAGGGGGAAAATATTTTTTTTTGCAAAATACGGTGGCCCGTCTAATGGGTCCCTGCTGTCAGTTGGAGGAATCATTATTTTCCACGTAATAAGGAGGCACTTACTTGCTGTGGCCGTGGAGCCAGCTGAGACTCTCCACGTACAGTATACTTCCAGTGGAAGTCGTTCCTTTACCACGTTGACCTCGCCGCGTTCCGTTGCATGCATGCGGCCATGGGCGTGGTGCGTCCCCACTGTCATCCTCTCACATACAGTCATCTTCCGATGACTCTCGGTTGTTGACCATGTTGACCACACCGTGTCGAGCGCACCTAGACTGGAACGACCTGGAGATGGGGAAGACGGGGCAGTGGAGTCGCAGATGGAGAGGAGTGGGAAACTTCACTGGTTCGGGTGCGCGGCAGCACAGCCGTAGTGCCACCCACGGGAGACAGTAGCAAGAACAGAGGTTAAAGAAGCAGCACGGCTGTTGAATTAACATCCAACAGTCCAGTTGCTAGAATCATTTGTTGATTAAGTTGACAAAGCCGTGCGTACACGTCCGCTTAGTAGGCCCACAAGTCAGTCACCAAATCTGACGGGTCCCAGCTGTCAACGGGATGAATAATTTTTTTCGCAAAACAAGGAGGCACTTCCTTCCGTGCAAAGATACAATCGGTGTGTCCCAGCTGTCAGGTGGAGGAAACATTTTTTCAGCTTAATAATGAGGAACTTTCCTTGCGTGCGACCATGGACCTCGTGGGTCCTAGCCGTTAGGCTCTCGACGTACAGTCCTCTTCCGATGACTCATTTGTTGACCACGCCGCACCGAACGCAGCGAGGATGTGGACAACGGCGAGGCCCCAGACGGGAACGACTCGGAGATGGGAAAACGCGGCAGTGGAGTCGCAGATTGAGAGGAGGAGAAGGGTTATAACTGGTTCTGTTGCGGCATGGGGCTGTAGTCTGTGGAGAATAACAAGAGGTGTCGGGGGGTGGAGGGATAGCCTGGCCGGCAGTGGGGTAGCGCTTCGCAGCGATGCATGCTAAGAAGAGCCGCTAGCCGCCGGAGGCCGGACCAGGCAGTCCCGGCGATGCTGGAGGAAGAAGACGAGAGATTGAAGGTGCATGCCGGCCGTTGGATATAAATCCAATGGCTGTGGATGACACAATCGTTTGTTGACCAAGTTGACAATGCCCTGCGTAGGCTTTGACCTATTGGCCCACATGTCAGCCTGCAAAAATGTGGCATATATTTAACACATGTTTTCTAGAATTTACAGTCCATTTGCTGGGCTGGCTACACAAATAATTTCGCGTCAATCAGGCCCATTTATATTTTCTACAAAATCCGAGCCCATTTGCACTTCCTTGAAATACACGTATTAGGTGGGCTCGTTATATATATAATTTTATGTTAGAAGGAGCAATTAATATCAAAGAATAAACCAGAGAGGCACATTTTTTATATATATAATTAAGAAATTAGCGAGTTATTGCTCAAAATAAAAATGAGCGTGTTATTATTAAATTGGTCCTTAAAATCTTCGCAAGCTTTTGTACGCAATCACTAGGATTTTCCTTGCCTGTCAAAAACAACTAGAATTTTCCTTGCCAGCTTCGTTAAACATTTACTTTTATAAGCTAATAACACGTGGGATGTTTTTATAATGTATATATAAGTATCTATAAAATATACGATAATAGTCATAATATAAATCTTTCCCTAATAATAAAGCACGGATTGACTCTTTGGGTTCACCGTTACAATACGCTTTCAGTTTTTTTCCGTTAGTTTTGATCGACAGTCCGTCCAATTGCTGCGAGGCGGTACTAAAAACTTTGTCCATCCAATTGGTCCACGTACACATTCTCTTGTTGGGCCTTCACGCATGTTTCGGCCTGCATGCACGCTTTTGTATCTGTACCTTACCTGATTTTCACACATGTACTCGGAGTAATCCCACCTCGATTGCTTACATGAAAGTCTACCAGTTTATATACCTAGGAAAATTCCATATCAACAACGAGCCTCTTGAATCAACAAACACAGAATGAGAACGAAGGGAAATTGTACAACAAAACGGCAGTCCGGCGTGAAGCTGTTCAGTCCGGCGCTCGCCGGGGTGAGGAAGCGGAGGCGCAGCGCGGAGACGCCTGCGACGCAGCCTGTTCCACACGCTGGCCACCTCTAAACCACGCACGACATGGACACGAGCGCGGCGGATGGAGGCGGAATGCCGAGGTCGGGCTGTGGACTCGGAGTGGAGGAGCCACGGAGAGGCCCGGGAGCCACCACGGCAGCCACGAGAGCGAGATGGGCCTGGCCATGCTCGGCGGTCGTCAGCCGACATCGTGGTTCTCTGCTGATGATCCCTGACCACCTACTGCCCGGGGTCGGCTACATGTTGTTATCTCAGTTTGCTTGGTAGTTTCATTCTTGCTTAAGATTAGACCTAGCCGTGTAGATGCAGATGGACATTGGAGGTACAGTGTTGGCACTGACGACTTGGATAAAAATATTTTTGTATGCACTCCGAGTGGGTCAGTCTATATACACTTAAATTTTCACATTCAGTTTCCTTCAGTTAGACAACAGCAAGCAGATAATGCACTCCTTTTTTTTGAAAAAATATCATAAGGGACATCTTTTGGAAGAATGACGAGCCATGTTGGCCGTAGTTGGAGTGAAAGAATTACAACTTTTTGTGCCAAATAATCAAATATAGCACTGGTTCATAAAAAAACCGAAAACATGAGAAATGTTGTTGTTGGATGTCAGTGCGCATCATATATCCTCTTGGCCATGCCGGTCATAGCAGCAACAACTTTCTTCGGGCTAGTGATGCTCATATTGTCAATCATTCTCACTGTGGTGCTTGAGCACAAAAACTCCTAAGGTAGTTTGGTAATTTATGATGTTATTACACCGGAGCACATGTAATGACAGACCCGGTAAAGAAGAATAAAATGTAATCAGATTTCCTCGCCGCCCACGACCGCACACAAAATGGTAGGGAAGCGATGGCATCTCGCCTTGCCGAGTTCATCGCCGCTCACGACCTCACAACTATGTGGGAGAAATTTGAAGATGCCAAGGACGAATGGGCGGTAGAGCAAGAGGCGGCCAAAGCCGCACAGAGGAAGCAGAAAAGTCAGAAAGCACTCAAGAAAAGAGAGGCCCGCCGCCGCAAGAAAGAAAAGGACGCACGCGCTGCTGCGGAGAGGTCGGTGGAGATCCAAGCACGGTGGGGTGTCGCCGACAAAGCCGGGAAGGAGAACGACGGCTTCTGGCTAGCATGTGAGAAGTAGTATTACTAGTAGTTAGTGTGTGTGTCTGTGTCTGAGTACGAGCATGTACCAATACTACTAGTTACTACTGTAGTTTTTAGAGCAAATTACCAGTACATTAGCCTAGACTAAATGGAAAAATTCCTATCCTAAGCATCAAATGGCATCTCTTTCTCTATAGGAATTGAGATGCATGTCATCTCACTTCCTATGATTTTCATATTCCTATCCTATGAACGAAAGGAGGCCTCTGTTGGAGTAACTACTGTAGCTAGCAGTACTGCTAGTACAGTAGTTTTCTTCAAGAAGCGGAATTCACTGAAGTCATGATGGTTCCTTCGTCCGAGCAACTTCAAAGTGGGAAGTGGGCCTGTGATTTGATGGCTCATTAGTCATTGTTACTGCGGCGTGACGACCTGGGTGACTCTCCCTTGGAGTTCTGCGTGCATGGCAAGTGGACCAGGCTGGTCGACGTCCAACATGCTGGTGAACGGAAGTATTATTTCCGATATCGAGGAGCAAGGAAACCGTGTGGTATAGTATAACTGCTGATTGGTTCGCAAAAAAATAGTATCACTGCCGATTTATAATTATTTTTTATTTCTGATGAATGCTAGCGTTTCAACTCTTACAACAAAGGGTGCCAAACACGACATGTGCTGGATGTCCCACAGCCAGCGAAAGGAGTGGGACATGAGTAGCGTGGTAGAGCCCAGCATAAAAAAATAGCGTGGTAGAGCGTCTCCACTTCTTCCACTTCTGGGTCGGAGACCACACGTAGTAGTACTTAGTGGTATGAACGATACGAAGTGTGACCTGGAGAGAAAGACACGTCTAGTTGGAAGGTCTCGGGGCATACACGTAAACAAATATAAAAGTTAATATGTGCCTCCAACTAATATAGTAGTAGTAGAGTACTTAGGCACGTACTCCATAACATCACCGTGCATTGCACGTACAACATTTAGTGGTAGTATGTAGTAAGAGACAAATGCCGCCCAAGAGTTCCCTTCTCGACCTACTTTTGGGTGTTTGGTAGAGTGTATGGAGGGTGCATGAGTCCACACTAGTTTAGCACAAATACACTAGAAGCATGCATGAATCGAGCATGCATGAAGAGGGGTGTTGCGTTGAGCATGCATGAAGAGGTAACAACTATGCTGAGACGAGAACGCAACCAAACACACCCTATATGCCACGCATGTTCATACCATTTGTGCCTTTCTACTTCACTTATTGTGCTACATTACTCAGGTTCGTACGTCCACTCCTGGGTACATGTCCGTCTCGTAGTTTCAGTCCCACGTGTTCTTCATATAGATGGAACGATCCTTGCATAACACATGCACCTTGATGCTAGATGTCTCGCGTGTTGGCAAAAGGATGAACAAAGCTCACGTAAAAAAATAGAGTGGAAGAACATAGATTCTGGACGACCGAGAAGGAGCAAGGAACCTCGTGGTGGAGTGTCTACACTCATAATATTTAATATTATTCAGCGATATAAAATTAACCAATCATCTCCACAGTGGACTGGAAGAGTACGAAACACGGCAGCCCAGTGTAGTTACATCATACTAATACATGGCTAACCCACACTATCACCATATTTCTTGGCTTCCGTGCGACACATATCTCTAGTAATCCAGCAGCCTGTATCGCTTCTCCCTCCTCGTCTCTATCAAAGTGCGGCGGGCTGGCATTTCTGCTGTCTATTGAGGTCGGTTAACTATAACATGTTGGCGACATGCCAAGAGGATTCTAACTTAGCTAGAGGTTACACTAACTCATGACTAACCCTGAACTAACTGTAGCCAAAGAGGTGTTTGGGTGGCAGGGTTAGATTGACAATAAATGCACTTCATGGAGAGAGAAAAGTGATTTTTTAGTGGTCCCAATGAGAACTATCTCCAGTTAGCACCTCTTGGGTGGGATAGTTTTTTTGGGTGGGTTCGATGCAACTTGCTCCAATTTAAACCCTCATGCTTGGATACTTTAGGGCTATTTGAGCCCCAACTAGCTCAAACTAACTCTAACCCATGGATCCAAACAGGGCCTATGGCCAGTCTCGACGCGGAGCAGTCGCGTGCATCGGGAAGCGGCGCTCTCTCGGCCGTCGCACCACTTAGAAGCTGGCGCCAGTGAGAGGTCGCCTCCGCTATGGCCGGGCATTAATGCGGCACTAACGCTCCAGGGAGATGCTGACCGTTTCACGTGGGAAGCGCGCACTGGCAAGGGAGTATAGGTTTTGAACCGTTTCAGGTGTAGTACTGGTAGTTTGCAAAACTACTCAATTATTGCACTCAGTTTCCTAAGAAATTTTGGTAAAAAACATTACTCCACAGCCCGCTTCCCTTCTCCTTCCTCTTCCACCGCCCGCGCACGTCCGCGGGAAGCGACCATTCAACCCTTATATAGGAGTGCTAGCACAAAAAGATGCATGCATGACCACTAAAATTTCCATATTAAAGCGCCGCTCCGGCAGGAGTATGGCATATGTTGTTACCTTCGGCCGGCCCATGGCTACCGGGCGATGGCGACCAGAGAAGAGGCGGTTGGAGGGGAATGAATGCAGCTACTGTTTGGGTTCGCCTTCCGGCTTAAATAAATGCGCAACATCACGTGTACCCGTGTGTGCACAAATTGTAACATATGTGTCAGCTTAAGTGGGCGTCACATAACTGGTGTGTGCGTGAGAGATATTCTGAGAGACAGAGTGCGTGTGTGCGACTCTACTCTTCGGACATGTACTCAACCTTTTGCATCGGGATATAAGTATAATGGTATTTACTTTAGCTAGTGATTTGCGTGGCCATGTTAACGTGGTTGAGTCAAAAAAATGTCACTTCCTGCTCGTGATTTGTCTTATATAATTACAAGCAAGATTCTCGTGCATTGCAGGGAACATCAATATGCATTGTTTTACAAAACACCTGTTGTGATTGACCCATGCAGGAGTAATCCCATGTGTAAAAACTAATGATATCTCGAGAATTTTATCGGAAAACTGGTATCTCGAGAATGTCATCGAAAAAATGAAAGATGAGAGATAAGGCGAGGAGGAGTGGAGCGTGGTGGTGACTGGTGGTCGGAATGGGCGGAGGCATGGGAATGGACGGCGCCGGCAGGCGGCAGCGGCCACCATGCATGCTAGATTGTTCCAGAGAGTTATTCCTTTTTAATTGCTGATCAATGAGGTTGCGAGAGAAAATGATGTGGAGAGAGGTGCGGGCATCTTTTGTAAAATTATCATAGTTTGCTTTCTATCCTCAGATATAGATCATACGGTCTGTATTACAAGATGGCAGGCACACCATCACCGCCAACTCATTTTTTATAAGGGTACATATGATAATTTTGCTGACTACTAAAGTAAAGTGGAATTTTGCCATGTTATGCAAGTAAATAAAGGTGATTGTTTATCATACGGGTAAGGTTGGATGAAGGGTGGTAGGAACAAATGCTCCGCCTAGAGCATGTGTGTGTGAGATGGGGTCTTAGTGTGTGTGTGGGGTGTGTGTGTGTGTGGGAGAGAGAGAGAGAGATGGAGTCTTAGTTTGTGTTTGTGTGTGTGTGAGAGAGAGAGAGATGGAGTCTTAGTGTGTGTGGGGGGTGCGTGCATGCGTGCATGTGTGTGTGTGTGTGTGTGTGTGTTTGTGTGTGTGTGTGTGAGAGAGAGAGAGATGGAGTCTTAGTGCGTGTGTGTGTGTGTCGCGGGGTCCTCTGTGGCGGATGTAATTTAAGTGTACATGGCTTCATCATAGAGAGGTGATGTGTATGGCAGAGGCCACCAACGATGGGGTGCGAGAGAGAAAATGCCCGTAGAGAGGGAAGAGAAGGTGTGTGCGCGTGAGAGGAGTCGACATTGAGAGAACGTGTTTGTTCGAGAGACACCGAGGAAGACTACTATATATCGATGGTGCATGTAGGCAGGAATTAAACAAAGGGATGGTCTTATTGGTTTCGGGGATATAGGGGAAGAGTGAGAGGCGGGGGGGGGGGGGGGGGGGGGGGGGGGGGGGGTAGCTAGAAGGAGATTGTTAGGTGTGAGTGTGTGTTTTACCCATCCAGGCGGAAGTTATGTGCACAAAAGAGGTGAACAATTCGATGTGGCGTTAGGATTGAGGGTAATTAACTACGTATGGAGACATAGAGACCTTGAACGTGCATGTGTGAGAGGTATATATGTATACGTGGGATGTGTGTGTGTGTGTGCGCGCGCATGATCGAGATAAAAGAAAGAAGACATAAGTCATAAGATCAACGACATGGGAGAGATGGATCGGTATGACAATATGCATGCATGTGAGAATGCAGGGAAGAAGGCCCGACAATTGAGCATGTGTTTTTATCTTTAAGAGATAGTGGCGTCGGCTGGAGCATGCATCTATGGCGAGCAGAGGGAGTGAGGCGCAACGATTGTGCAAAAGAGACCAACCTATAAATGCATATGTATGGAGAGACATATACAGTGTGGGTGATAGGAAGCAAGACTCAGCGCGAGAAAGAAATGTTGATGGAGAAACTACAAATAGATACATAGATGGAGATTCTAGCTAGAGGGACATCCGCTAGTTTGGGTGTTGGAGATGACCGTCGGGTGGTTCAAAGGGTGAAGTTATATAGGTGTGTGAGAGGGCACTTGACTGCATGTAGAGAGAAACATATGTAGTGTGTGTGATAGGAATCAAGAGTGAGGGCGAGAAACAAGGTTGATGGAGAAACAGATAAATAGAAAGATAAAGATGCTAGCTACTGTGCGTTAGAGATAGGAGCCGAGTGGATCAGAAAGCTGGGTTATGTGTGTGGGTGTGAGAGAGATAGAGAGAGGGTGCATGTGAGTCACATACAAACAGATATCAGAGAGAAATGAGATCCAGAGAGACGGAGTTTTGTGTCTGCAAGAGAGAAAGATATTTCACAACGAGAGTGATAGCTAGAGAGACATACGAGGGAACGCAAGATATCTCTAGGGAGAGAGGGTGTGTGTGAGCGACATACAAGAGAAAACGGAGAAATATGAGACCCTGGGAGATAGAGTTTGTGTTTGTGTGTGAGAAAGATATATTGAAGAGGAAGAGTCGTAGGTCCTCATATCTAAGGAGCGAAAGACATCTCTGTATGAGGGGTGTGCGATTGGCACACATGGGAATAATAGAGAGAAATGAGACCCCGGGAGACAAAGTTTTGTGTTTGTGTGAGAGAAAGAGATTCCACATGGAGAATCATAGTTAGAGACACATAGCAGGGAGCGAGATATACTTAGAGAGAGATAGAGTGATGAAGGTCGAGGGAGAGAGTACCGTCAGTGTGTTACGAAGATAAAAGATCATTGTCGACATACATGTAGCACGAGAGATACCTGAGAGACGATGAATGCGTATAGGTCCAGAGAGATAGTCCTATATAAGCATGAGTGATAGCTATATGAGACGAATATCTGGATTAAAGGGGATTCAAATATTTAAACTGGAGATCATGACATCGATAATATCATAACGCAAATTGGTGTATCAAACATGCATATTCATTTGAATTTGGGCACACGTGTAATGTTATATAGTTTATTAATATTGGTGATCCATAGATTCTTCAATTACAAACAATGCATGGTTTATATGCAATTAATGTCTAAACGGGATTACACTATATGTTGCGTGTGTGAAACACATTATACATGTTTGGGAAGTAAAAAAAGCCCGCATGAAACACACATTAATTGGAGACAGTTAGCGAGGAATGCATACATTGGATTTCAACATAAAGTTGTTTCAAATATTTGAAAATCCAAATTGATGGATACAACCTTATGAATCTGAGATCATGACATTAACCATATTTATGTATAAATGGTGTTGTCCTTTTGAAAGTATATATAAAAAATGATGTATATAGAATGTAATTCCAATTGAAAATGCATCCCGCCCGAAAAAATAGAATACAAACGGGATTCGAATTGAGTTGGCACGGTAAACGTGCACTCTACAAAATTTGAACGAAGTGGGGAAAGTCGCAGTAACCGCCCGAAACCAAAATCTGCGAGATGGAAATCACTACTGCCTATCCCTGCCGCGCAAAGCCTATCTTCTGGATTTCTATAGGTTTCAACAGGGGTAGGTTTGTAATTTCACCCAAACATGACATAACCGCCTCTCACCCGGATTCATACACGGTGGGCGCCAAAACACAGTGTGTCCTCGGCCTAAACCGACTCCCTCCCTGATTCATATTCATACACGGTGGGCGCCAAAAACAAACTCTCGTCGGCAAATATTCGTTGTATGCGTGATTACCGTCCTACCCCCAACCGACTAATGTTGCTGTGATGTAGTAGAAATTTGAAATGGGGGCTAAGTTTGTAAATTTCCTCGCATTTGAGACAAGCGCGCCCTGAATACATGGTTCCCCCCTTCCTCTCTACCTCCCTTTTCCCCATTCGTACTCCGTGGGTGCCAAAACACCCTCTCCACCCCACCCTCCTCCGTCCGCCGCCGTCCGCCACCCCATCCACCGCTGTCCTCCTCCACCATGCCGGAGCTGATACCCCGATGCCGTCGTCCAATACAAGAGATCGACCTCTCTCATCCACGGCTTCGGACCAGGATCCTTGCATCCTGTCCTCTCGCTTCATCCCTGGCGTCGTCCACCTTGCCGGCGCCGCTCCTACGACCACCTCGTCCATCGCGCCCCGCCGCCACTGTCTACCCTCCTAGATCTGCTTCCACGCCACCGACAGCCATTGCTACCACAACACCGTCAAATTCTCAGCAGATGCGTACACGGTGCTGCACCAGAGGCGGTACTCTTTCGTATCTGCTCAACTTATTTATCACAGCAAGAAAATAGATTGCCACTGCTTTACTATGATTTCTTGTCTTGGTTGCGAAGTTGCCTTTGTCCGGTTTGCACCTTCAGATCCGCCATGGCATGCTCAACACTATACTCCCAATGCTTATGGTTTTCCCCTTTTATATTCCACACTAGTTAAATCACAGTAGACTAAATTTCAAAATTGGGTCAGTCGATTTTTTAGAGCTCGCCAGAGTTCGTCGGTGCGATCGAAGGGGTTTGGGTGGTTGTGCGGCCTCGCCGAACGAAGAAAACTCGACGCGGGGGGGGGGGGGGGGGGGGGGGGGGGGGGGGGGGGGGGGTGGCAGAGGAACACAGGCGGTGGGGGCCGGTGGTCCGGCCGGTGGCCCGTGCGGTGTTCTATATGGGAAGAATCAGAGACGAGGAAGAAGAAGGGTTTGGAGACGTAGGATCTTCATCCAACCGCCTGAAATGGTCGAGAGACGGCTGGGAGTTGCATTCTTAATGCGCTCTGGTTCATCATGTGTGGGCACTGCGCAACCAACATTTTATTATCCAAAATCTGCTTGTTCTTCTTTACCATGTTCCTCTTCTGTTCTTCTTTAATATGTACTCTCTCCGTTCCTAAATACAAGTCTTAGTATAGATTCCACCATGGACTACATATGGAGAAAAATGAGTGAATCTACACTCTAAAATGTATCTGGATGCATCTATATGTGATCCATAGTGGAAATCTCTACCAAGACTTATATTTTGGAACGGAGGGAGTATGATAGTAGTACAATATGTTCCTTGTACTGAAGATGAGCAGGGACATTTGCAGTGTGGAGGTCTATATGGTCGGTTGTGATGGACACTTTGAGCCTCTTTGATTCATAGGATCTTGTAAACATAGGAATAGGATTTGTAGTGGCTTGCCCACTTGAATCCTATAAGAATAGCAAGGAAATGCAGGGAGCCGTGTCGCCTTTGAGAGTTACACTGATATTAACAGTATCGCACCTTCACTTGAAGAGAGCTGGTATCCGTAGCCTTTCTAGCCATACCGGCAATACTAGCACATATATTCTAGCAAGTTCCACTTTGCTGATTTTACTCTGATGCTTAAGTCTTTCCCGTTATATCTACACTATGATCTTTGCAGCTGCTTTTTGTCGCACTAGCAGCAGTCCACTCTTGAAGCTAAACACTGCAATGACTTACAAAATTGTCACCAAGGCATTGAGTGCCATTCTGGATGCAATGAAACTCATACGGTCCCCACCTGTTGATTCTTGGTCAGAATATGATCCTAATGACTATTCTAACCTCAAGGAGTCAAAGGCAGATGGCCTGTCATGTTCACCCATCAAGGTGCCTGTTGTAATTTGGCAATGTTTTATTGATTGCGGGTATCTTCCATATGTTGTCTTCCATTTCTTCTACTTTGTTGCACCGCCATCCGCTTAGTTTACTCATCATATATGTCGAGCTGCCATGCCCATCCATTATCAATACATATTCCATCTGTCATCATACCATGTTTTTCCACTCAGATGTTGTTCTTGTGCAACTGACATCAAAAAGGAAGAGGGTGATTGCCGAACCTGAAGGAGCACCAGCAAAGTCCTAGAAAAACATGGTGGTGCCGGAGAAATCAGACAGCACCCCACTTATATTGGCTGTACAACCAGTGACACAAAACGTAGGACCGACTCCAGCAGACTGTACCCATACTTCACTGGCCACACCACTAGCCCCACCACATAGGACCTACACTCTAGCAAAAGGTATACCGATTTCATTTGCCATAGCACCAGCTGTACCATAGAAAAATCCCACTCCAGCAAAAAGTACAGCAAATCCACCGGCCGAAGACCTATCCCAACTACAGAGACGGCCAATTCCTGCAGATTGGAACCCCATTCCATTTATTCCCATTTTAAAAGACAATGCTTTCAATGTTGTTAGGGACTACGTGCATATATTCCCATCATGGGAAGATTATTGTGAAGACAAACACCATTTTCACATCTTCCTGTCCAACTTATCTGTAAGTGCTACTATTCATGGTTATTATTTTCTTGTTTTCTGCTGATTGAACACATCAATGATTTACATTACATTGTTGTAACTAGGTGAGGGTCAATCTGGATAGTCATGACGAGCAAAGCTTGCTTATGCTTTTCAAGGAAGCATTGCAGCAGTATCGGTGTTACATGAGGAAATCACACTTTGATGACAAGTCTATAAACGAATTTCCGGTGAAGTCTCCTGTGCTAAATTTAGAAGACATTGAATGGAAAAACCTTGTTATGCACTGTTCTCGTTCCCAGGATGAGGTACTGTCTATGAAATCACATGACAATTTGAACTTCTACTTTTCCGCATGTGCCTTACGGATCTTTTTTGCAGGAAATCTGCTCGAAGAAGAATTCCGGTTTGACAAGAACGACAAGATATCACAAATATGTTGCCCGCTGCTTTGCTCTTGTTAGTACCTGTTGTCCTGTACCACTATACTTGCATACATACCTGGTTCATTATGTGATAGCAGTATGCATGATAGCTTTCTTATCAATTATTCGCTCCAAATTATCTGATCTGTATGAATGGTTACATTAGTGTAGAATATATCCAATGCCAATGTTTTTTTAGATCTGCCTTGTTCTTGTAAGTACATGCTGTCCTTTATCAGTGTACTTATAATGAAAGGTAGTTGTTCATGTACCATCACTCTACAGCTTATTTTCCTTTGCCCTCCATTTTCTACACATCAGATCTATATTTACTCTTACCATAAGGTTGGTACTGAAGAAGTTTAGTTGTGCATTGCTCTTGGCTGTACCTTTTGCCTGTATCGCTGCACTTACATTTATAGCTACTTGGTTATGTAGCATCACTCTTCATCTTATCTTAAATATTCTCCAATTTTTCGTATATTATCACATCTATATTTACTCTTAACAAAATGTAGAATAAAGGCAATGCTTTTGAAGAAGATTCTGTGGTAAATTTCTTGAATTGCCCCCCCCCCCATCAGCATGGACAAGGCCTTTATAGAGCCTGTCTTCACCAATAATGTAAGTTTGTCCATCTCAAGCCTTCAAACTTTGTTGTATATATTTGGTTAGGCATGACTGCAACAGCTGTTTATTTTTGATGTTTGCATTAAATTGCTTTTTTAAAGTTTATTATGTAGTTCATAAACAAAAGTTTGTCATTTCTCAATTTAATTTTTCAGTTGTACAACCAAGTTCCTTCTTCATACCATGTAAATTAAACTATACAGAGCAAGTGATCTTCTTTTGCACTGCATGTATGCTTCTGTTCTTCATCCGTAATCCAGTGGTGTGGTGAACCTACCCACTACGGCACAATGTCATATTCTGCAATGCATTAACTATGAACAATGTCATATCATTGTACTATTATTTAAACCGTCTCTTTATTTGCCAATCTAAAATGGTATAAATTGACAGCAGACTAACCATTGATACTTATGAGTTCTTGATCTGTAATCCAGTGGTGTCGTGAAGCTGCCAACTCCTTCATAATGTCATTTCCTGCCATGTCTTCACCTGAACAATACCACATTGTGTTAATGCAATTTTAAACTATGTCACTTTATTCGTCAGTAAGAAATGTGATGAATTGTCAGCACTGATACTTTTATGTGCAAAACCTGTCATCTGTCTGCTTATTTATCTTTCAGATTGAGGAAGATATAAGTGTTGAACAAGCGCAGTCTCATCATCTTGCTCAGCTGCTTGCGCTGTAGCTCCCCAGCAGGGCTAACCTTTCTTGAAATCTATTGAAGTGTTGTCGGTTTTGTATATTATTTTGTCGGCGTGTTTATTTGCACTGGTGGCGATCTTTGATGCCCAATGTATGTAATCTGTTGTCTGCTTGTGCTTTATTATCATAGTGGCGAACTTTGATGCCCAGTGGATGTAATATGTCGTAATTTCTTTATTGTATAGTCTAGGTTTTTTCTTATTCACGATGCTGCAGTTATTTTATTGTATATATATCCTGTCTTCGCAGTAAACCGGCCAAACCGTAAAATTACGATACATAATCGGGCCGTCATGCAATCACGATGTAGGTTGGGCCTGAAACGTGCTGAACAGCTCACGGGCCGGCAGCAGCCCGAAATGAACCCCGGCCCATGATTGTGCGAATCAAATCACGGGCTTTTAACAGGCCAAAATTGTCTCGATCCTTGTTTGGCCCAATCAGATATCGGCTGCGAGCAGGCCGGATGCAAACCGGGCCGTAGTTAGTCCCAACTATATGACAGGCTTTTAACAGGCTGAAATTAATATAGGGCCGAAATGTTAACTGGGCCCTTAACAGGCCAAAACTAATATCAGGCCGAATTACTAAGTGGGCCTTTAGCAAGTGGGCCTAAAAGCATAGTGTCCAGTTGACGGGCCGAATCTGATATGGGCCATAATTGAGCCCAAAGCCTCTTAAAGGACCGGACCTGATCTGGGCAGTAATTTGGCCCAGAACATGGTAGGCTTTTAACGGGCCGGATCTCATGTGGTCCACTATTAGGCCCGGAGTGTGGCAGGCCATTAATGGACCAGATCAAATATGGGCCGGCATTTGGCCCAAAACATGGCAGCCAGTTAATGGGCCGGCCTACTAGGGTCCTAAAAATCTTGTGGGCCTACAGCTGGGCCGGCCCATTAATGTCGGCAAAATCTCGTGGGCCTTTAGCTAGGCCGACCCATTATGATCCACAAGAATCTTGTGGGCCTTTACCTGGGCCGGCCCATTATGGCACACAAAAATCTTGTGGGCCTTTACCTGGGCCGGCCCATTATGGCCTGCAAAATCTTATGGGCCTTTAGCTGGGCCAGCCCATTATGGTCCGCAAAATCTCACGGGCCTTTAGCTGGGCCGGCCCATTATGGTCCGCAAATTCTTGTGGGCCTTCAGTTGGGCCGGCCCATTTAAACTTGATGGGTCAGTCCACGTGTCAACATATCATAGGCGCGTCTCGCCCATTGGATGAGTGACACCTGTGCCAACGCGGACCTGACACGTGTCTCCTCCAGCCAATGATGATTTTACATGTGGAAAATCCCCATTGGTCGGGGTTGTTAACGGGTTCGGATCCAAAACCCGACCCGATAGCTTAATGGCATTCTGTTATGGTGGATGCCACGTGTCGGTCACCCTTGACGAAAGCACTTCTGTGACGCGCGATTTATCGTCATGGAAGTGGACACTTCCGTGATGATAATTTTGGTAAAGTCATGGAACACTTCTACGACAGCACAGGTATGACTATCTTGATTCTTTCATAAAATCATCATGGATGTACATGCATGACAGAAAATGCAACCTACTGTGACAAACACGTATCATCACGGAAGTGTATATTTTTGTAGTGAGCTGAAGCTGGAGTGTCTCGAGAAGGTGCTATCGGAGGCCACAACCCGAGAGGGGACCCTGGCCAAGGAGCTGGAGGCCGAGAAGCTGTTGCGGAAGAACAAGGGCCTAACTTCGCGGACCACATGGAGGGCGAGAGCCGTTGGCTTGATCGCCTTGCCACCGTGACCAACCAGGCCGCCACACAGCTGGCTATCATGGGGATGCCGGACATGAGGTATGTCCTGGAGCGGGGTGTGAGTGCCAATTGCAGCCTAACCATGTTCTTCGAGAAGGTCGTCGGCGCTCTGGAGCGGCCCCACGCCAACCGGGCGGCCTCACTCGCCGACGAGTCCCGGAGGTTTTGCCAGGGTGCCATGACCAAGGTTCTCACCAAGGTGGCGCACTGGTATCCCAACCTAGACTTTGACTCCGCGCTGGAAAGATTGCCGGAGGGAACCGACCTTGCGCCGCTCAGGGAGTCCATCGAGCCCATCATCAGCCGAGTCGGCGGAATTCTGAGGGTATAGGGCCAGCGCCGGGATTAGGCATCCCATTTTTTGAATTTGACGAGGAGGCCTTAGAGCCCCCGCAGTCAAAAAATAGGAAAGCCATCCGGTCGGATGGACGACCGCATGGCCAGCATGGAGTGGCAAGTGGCGCCGCACAAATGCCGGCACGCGATCCACCAAAGGACCCGCATCAAAAAGACGGCCCATCCAGATCTATATACGGGCCAAGAAAGCAAGCTCTAGTAAGCAATGCAACACAACAAATATCCGAACATCATGGCACACCCAAATACAGGGGTGCCGCACACCCCCTACGTTTCACCGATGAGGTGCTAGACCATGAATTTCTAGCGGGATTCAAGCCCGTAAACATAGAGGCGTATGACGGAACAACAGACCCTGGGGTCTTGATCGAGGATTATATCCTCCACATACACATGGCCAGAGGAGATGACCTCCGCGTCATAAAATACTTACCCCTCAAGCTTAAAGGGCCAGCCCGGCATTGGCTCAAAAGCCTTCCCGAAAACACCATTGGAAGTTGGGAAGACCTTGAGGATGCTTTCCGGGCAAATTTTCAAGGGACCTATGTCCGCCCTCCGGATGCAGACGATCTCAGTCACATAACTCAACAGCCCGGAGAGTCAGCCCAGAAATTCTGGAATAGATTCCTTACTAAAAAGAATCAGATAGTCGACTGTCCGGACGCCGAAGCCCTAGCAGCTTTTAAGCACAACGTTCGAGATGAATGGCTCGCCAGACACCTCGGCCAAGAAAAGCCAAGAACAATGGCGGCATTAACAAGCCTCATGACCCACTTTTGCGTAGGAGAGGACAGCTGGTTGGCAAGATGTAACACCAGCGACCCAAGTACATCCGAAGTTAGGTATGGAAACGGAAAACCCCGACGCAGCAAGGACCAGCGCCGGAATAAGGGAAACAGCCCAAAGAGCACGGCGGTCAACGCCGGATTCAAAAGCTCGCGGCAGAATCAGAGAAAGCCGCCCCTCAAGGATAACAGGGACGAGCTATCCAACTTAAACAAAATCATGGACAAGATATGTCAAATACACAGTACTCCCGGGAAGCCTGTGAACCATACCCACAGAGATTGTTGGGTTTTCAAGCAAGCCGGCAAACTCAACGCCGAACACAAGGGGCTCGACACACCAAGTGAGGACGACGACGAACCCCACAAGCAGAGCACCAGAAAATAAAAGGATTTCCCACAAGAAGTCAAAACAGTACACTTACTTCACGTGACGAACAGAACGGCGCCACCAGAGATACGCGCCATACGGCCTATCCCAAAGGAGTCTCGCCAATGGTTGTTAAAACCGATCACCTTCGACCATCAGGATTACTCTAGAAGTATCCGGAACGTAGGCTGGATTGCCTTGGTATTAGATCCAATAATCGGCGGACTCCATTTTACAAATGTCCTGATGGACGGCGGCAGTGGTCTAAACCTGTTATACCAGGACACAATCCGCAACATGGGGATAGACCCAACAAAAATTCGCCATAGCAAAACCTCCTTTCAAGGGGTAACGCCAGGCCCGGATGCCCGTTGCATGGGTTCTCTCCGGCTAGAAGTTATGTTCGGCTCCCCCGATAACTTCCGTCGCAAACAGCTAACTTTCCACATCGCCCCATTCTCAAGTAGCTATCAAGCACTGCTGGGACACGAAGCTTTCGCCCGCTTTAACGGAATACCACATTATGCATCTCTTACGCTTAAGATGCCCGGTCCACGAGGCATCATCTCATTAAAGGGAAAACATTGAGTGTTCCTCCCGTGCGGAAAACAGTGTGGCTGCCTTGACAGCCCCACAATAAAGCGGCTTCACCAGCCAAAGCATCTAAACAGGTCGTCAAGACCACGGACACGGCTAGACGAGTCCGGCATAAACATACAGTTGATAAAGGCTTAATAGCCGTATACCCCTTTACTAGGGGCTCCGCGCATATAAAACAACAGACAATAAAGCTCAATTTTACCCATTTCGATTTATACTTTGTTTATTTAGTATAACTCATGTTTGGCACGATATTTCTTTAACTAAGTTCCTCTCTTTTACAGATGAACACTGTGCTACGCCCGTCCAGGATACGGCACAACGGAGACACAGGCGCAGACGTGCAGCAGGGACCCGTTCCAAGGATTCTTTTCAGATTAAGACCCTGCGTAAACCTTTTTTACTATCTCTTGTTGATACACATCCCTTGGTTTCTTGGTATAACCAAGGAGGAGGCTGGCGTTTTGGCATGTGGCCACATCAGAGTTTTGCGCGTACCTGGACACTAGGGGCTTATTACTAAGGGCGTTATCCCGCCCGCCCTCATAAAGACCGAATACCTTAGGGAGTGTTCGGCGTCGCGAGTATGGCCTTATATGCATCACCTCCGAATCATGTCTTTGGTCAAATGTTGGGTTTGCCCGGCTCCTGTGTTTTGCTGCCTTATGTTCCGCTCTATCGGCTAAGGCGGCACCAGGAGAACTACTGCGATTGTGCCCCGGTTCGGCTAGGCGAGCACCTCAGTAGAGAAAGCCGAAAACTGACTGTCATGATATAGCGTGAGACTGGTCAACCACTCGATGACTTACCAGAATCTTTAGGATTCCTGCGCATTAACGAAGGGCCGTTTCCCGGCCAGGCACATACGCACCCCGAGTTCGGGCAAGCGCAGGCGCCACCAGGGGCTATATAAGTAGCCTCAATGTCAAACTCATATGGCTAAGTGAAAGTGATAAAGCATCATAGTCCGATTGCCTAGTTCGCTGCGCTATCACCTCCTTTGTAGGACCAAGACGTTGGATCAAGTGTGAAAATGCGCCTTCTGCGAACACCCCCGCATTATGTGCGTGGGGGCTGAAGCCGATGACTGCCATCTTTCAGATTATATATACGCATATGTTAAACGATCGCATAGGAGGTATTATAATAATTGCAGGCACAAGTATAAAAAGCTTCTACAATTTATCAAAATATTGTTTTACAATAATACATGCTATTCAAATATAGTATCCTTCGAGCACTGCGTCTCTATTAAACGAGCGCCTTGCAGAACTTCCTGAAAATAGCGCTCGACAGGTACTCGGCTTCCATCCGAGTCTAGGGATGGAACAGTGGTGGCTTCCATTTCCGCCCAGTATGTCTTGAAACGGGAAAGAGCCATCCGCGCACCCTCTATGCACGCTGACCTCTTCATCGCATTGATATGTGGCGCCGCACCAAGGAACTATTGCACAAAGTTGAAATAACTTTTCGGCTCTGGCCTCTCTGGCCACAGATGACTCATGACATACTTCATGGCGAGTCCGGACAACCTATTTAGCTCGGCCCATTCGGCCAAACGATCGGCTAACGACAGTGGACGCTCTGGATTGTGGAACTGCGACGAGAAGAGCTTTTCCACTTCGCGATCTTCTTGATCTCGAAAATGTTCGGCTGCATCTGCGGAACTCGCTGCTAAATCCAGATAGGTGTCCGCCGTACTCCACATCTGCTCTAACGGAGCATGTTTATGATCACAGAACTTCCTCCGCAGCATAAAGGGCTTTCCAGCCGCGATCTCTCCGGCCTGACGCAGCTCCTCCTTCATAGCTCTCATCACAGAGCAAGCATCCTTGGCATCGGCATCGGCCTTCTTCAGGTCCGTTTGTTCCGCCCGATCTTCTTTTTCAAGAAGCTTGCAACGGTCAGCAGCATTCTTCAGCTTCACGGCCATCTCGGCCATTTCCTTCTTGATTCGGCAGTGAGCAGCCTGTTCGGCTTTCAGCTCTTCAATTGCCTTTCCGGCAGCCGCATCACTTTTCCTGGCTTGCTCCTTGGCTCGGGCAAGTTCCGCCCGAAGATTCTCCATGGCAGCAGCACCATCTGCATCAAGCACACACATTGTAAGATACTGGCATAAAGCTCCTTTTACCAGGCGCCGCCGAAGGAATTACATACCTTGTGCCTCGTCAAGCCACTTGTTGACAAGCGCGATGTCGGCATCTGCCACGTCAAGTTGCCGCTTTAGCTCGGCAAATCCATCAGTCCGGCTGGCCACCGGACACTTCGCCACCTACGTATAAAGGCGGCATATTAGACCTGGGATTATGATCCTCTGTGCGCCGTCACTTTTGACAACACACAGAGTCTAACGGGCTACTATCTACACAGGGCGCATCTTATTTATGCGCAACTGTCCAAAAAGGGTACATTATTTCTCGTACCTCAAAACCTGTCAGTAAACTCCTGACGGCCTCGTGCAATCCGCTCTCCGCGGATGAAATCCTCTCAATCACCGTACCCATCAATGCACGGTGCTCCTCTGAGATAGATGCTCATCCTAGCAGATTCTTTAGCTCCTCCGACCGCGCACCAGACGGCACCGGACTCGTCCGATGGCCCTTTTCGATGGCCGGATGCGGAGGGCTTTGGGGGGCCATATGACTACCTTCCGGCCCCGCCGGATTCGGAGAAACCCTCCGCGACGATACCCCAGGGTTGCCCGCCTCGCAAGGCGGTACGGCAGGGAGAGGCATTCCACTCTCCATCATCTCCGGAAGAAGATCCCCCCAAGACGAGCTCTGTTGAGAAGGGCTAAGGTCCGAGCTACAAGGTAAATTTTTGACTACTTTTCTCAGATATAAAGCAGGGATTTCTCTCATTTCTTAAAAAGAAAACCCCTCTCTACTTACAGCTTGGTGGAGGGCTGATCCCCTTGAGGGCATAATTCGGCCGAAGTATCCCCTAGCATAGGACCCTCTGGCGAAGATTTCTTCCCCCGCTTTAAGGCCACGGTCTCCGGGTCTTCAGAGGCGGTCCTCTTCTTCCCCTGAGGAGAGGAATTTTCAATTCGTCCCTTCCGGACAACCTCCTTTGAGAAGGTTGTAGCTTCCTTGTCCCCTCCCTCGCTTCCCTTTGAAGGCACAACCTCCAACATCCTGACTAGCACGGGACCCGGCGTGGTCTCGGGGAGGGGGGCCGGACACCTGATTAGCTTTGCTTTCGCTATCCACTCATGTTTAAAGGACAGCTCTTTTAAGGGCAATTTTATGATAAATATAGGGATAGCGAGTCCGGGCACAAGGCTACTTACTTGAGTATCCGGACGATTGCAGCTCAGACCTGCGTCCTCCGTAGAATCCGGACACACTACTTGTGGTCCGAAGAACAATTTGTACATCTCCACGGGCGTCATGCCAAGAAAATGTTGGAGAACTCGTGGTCCCTCCGGGTTGAACTCCCACCGGCGGAGGGGGCGAAGTTTGCAGGGCAGAACTCGGGAATTAACATAACCTGCGTCACCGCGACCAGACTAATGTCTCTTTCTAGGAGATCTCGTATGCGGCCCTGCAACAGGGGCACGTCCTTGGCCGGCCCCCAGTCCAGCCCCGTATTGACCCATCACGCCAGTCGTGGCGGGGGACCCGAGCGAAAGGCAGGTGGCGCCACCCACTTAGGGGCCCTGGGAGCGGTAATATAAAACCACTCTCATTGCTATAAGCTGGACTCCTCTTGAAAAGAGCCCTCGGGCCAGGGAGTACCAGCATTCTTACTTATAAAAGCACCTCCGCACTCCGCGTGCCGTCCCTCGATCATCTTCAGCTCTACTTTGAAGGTCTTGAGCCATAGTCCGAAGTGAGGAGTGATATGGAGGAAGGCCTCACACACGACGATGAATGAGGAAATATGGAGGATGGACTCCGGGGCTAAGTCGTGAAATTCGAGCCCATAATAATACATGAGCCCCCTCACGAAGGGATCCGTCGGGAATCCTAGCCCCCGAAGGAAGTGAGACATGAACACCACACTCTCACCGGGCTTGGGAGTGGGAATGACCTGCCCTTGAGCAGGCAACCTATGCGAGATTTCTCCGGTCAAGAACCTGGCCTCTCTCAACTTCAGCACGTCCTGCTTCGTGACGGAGGAGGGCATCCATCGGCCTCGAAGGTCGGAATCGGACATTGTCGAAGGTCCAAAGCGCCTGAAATCTGGAGCCTTGGGTGTTGGAACTCGAGGCGAAGGGCGAACTCGTTTGAGATTGAAAGAAAGGAGTAAGGCCTTGGTCTCTTTATAAGAGGTTGAATACCAAGGGCCTTCCCCGTGACCGTTTGGGACTCGCCTTTGATCGAGAAAATATACCAACGGGTACGGTTGGGTTACCCACACCCGTATTGATGAGAATCCCGGAATAAGGGGACACGATCTCTGCTTTAACAAGACGTGCCAAGGAAACCGCCTCGCTAAACGCGCTGAGGTGGGACGGTAAAACGATTCGAATAAAGACTTGGTCGTGGTGTGATGTCACGCTACGGAATACGTCAGCAGATTAGATTTGTGTAAATATTATTCTCTCTATGGCAATATGTGGAAACTTATTTTGCAGAGCCGGACACTACCTTTGTGTTCAAAATCTTCTATGAAGTACTTGGAGGAGGAACCCGCCTTGCAATGCCGAAGACAATCTGCGCGCCGGACTCGTCGTCATTGAAGCCTGGTTCAGGGGCTACTGAGGGAGTCCTGGATTAGGGGGTGTCCGAATAGCCGGACTATACCTTCAGCTGGACTCCTGGACTATGAAGATACAAGATTGAAGACTTCGTCCCGTGTCCGGAAGGGACTTTCCTTGGCGTGGAAGGCAAGCTTGGCGATACAGATATGTAGATCTCCTACCATTGTAACCGACTCTGTGTAACCCTAGCCCTCTCCGGTGTCTATATAAACCGGAGAGTTTTAGTCCGTAGGACGAACAACAATCATTCCATAGGCTAGCTTCTAGGGTTTAGCCTCTCTGATCTCGTGGTAGATCTACTCTTGTACTACCCATATCATCAATATTAATCAAGCAGGACATAGGGTTTTACCTCCATCAAGAGGGCCTGAACCTAGGTAAA
Organism: Triticum urartu; assembly: GCF_003073215.2. Lineage (NCBI taxonomy): Eukaryota > Viridiplantae > Streptophyta > Magnoliopsida > Poales > Poaceae > Triticum > Triticum urartu. The sequence goes on along the minus strand of NC_053023.1, from coordinate 298,592,338 downwards.
ACATCGTGTCCCCTGCCTCCTGTTATTATCCGGCCTAGATGCACAGTTCGGGACCCCCTACCCGAGATCCGCCGGTTTTGACACCGACAGTGCCCAAGGGGCACCTATGTTTGTGCTGTGCTTTTACAACAGACTCTCTTTGGGCCCTTTAACCCGGTTAGCAAGCCCCCAAGTTTTTTTCAATGGCTTATAGGCCGGTTCATGGGGTAATCATAACTTCATGCCTAAGCCGGAAGCCCCATGTAACCAAAAAACTCATTTTAAGGGAAAACGACAGATGCCCTGCTTTAGCAGGGATGCCAGTTTATTATATCAATCATAATATACACATTGCCTTAAATATGTACATAAGGAGAGCCTGTGGTTCAGGTGTAGTAAGGCCGAAGATGAGCAATATTCCTCGGCCGATGAGTCTCCTCCTCCGATTTATGTGAGTCTTTGTGCTCTCGAACATCGATAAGGTAGTACGACCCATTGTTCAGATTCTTGCTGACCATAAAAGCTCCTTCCCAAGGTGGGGATAAATTGTGCATATCAAATTGGTCCTAGATGAGCCGGAGCAGCAGATCGCCTTCTTCAAAAGTTCTGGTTTTAACCTGGCGGCTGTGGTAATGGCGCAAATCTTTTTGGTATATCACCGAACGAGCCGCTGCGATGTCACGCTCTTCATCCAATAGGTCAAGCGCTTCTTGATATGCTTTTTCATTGTCGGCTTCAACATAAGCCGCCACGCAGGGCGAGTCATGACAGATGTCACTAGGGAGAACTGTCTCTGCTCCATAAACCATGAAGAAAGGTGTGTAACCCATAGACCTATTGGGAGTGGTATTAATGCTCCATAACACAGAAGGTAACTCTTCCACCCAACAACCCAGCGTCCTCTACAGGGGAACCATAAGCCAGGGCTTGATACCTCTCAAGATCTCTTGATTGGCTCTCTCAGCTTGACCATTAGACCGGGGGTGAACCACTGATGATACATCAAGCCGGATATGCTCACGTTGAAAAAAGTCCTCCACAGCACCCTTGGAGAGGTTAGTGCCATTGTCTGTTATAATGCTGTGTGGAAGGCCAAAGCAGAAGATCACCTTCTTCATGAATTGAACCGCCGTTACTGCATCACACTTACTCATTGGCTTTACCTCTACCCATTTAGTGAACTTATCAACCGCTTCCAAGAGGTGAGTCTTCTTATCCTTGGATCTCTTAGAAGTCCCAATCATATCAAGCCCCCAGACTGCAAACGGCCAAGTAATTGGAATCATCCTCAATTCCTGAGCTGGAACATGAGCTCGACGTGAAAACTTCTGACAACCGTCACACTTTCTGACCAAGTCCTCAGCATCAGCATGAACCGTCAGCCAATAAAATCCGTGACGAAAAGCTTTGGCTACCAGAGATTTTGAACCAGCATGATGAACACAATCTCCTTCGTGGATCTCACGTAGAATCTCACAGCCTTCTTCAAGAGACACACAATGTTGAAACGCCCCTGTGACACTGCAATGATGCAACTCCCCGTTGACAATGGTCATTGACTTGGACCGCCAGATTATCTGCCTGGCCGAAGTTTCATCCTCAAGTACTCACCCCGGGTCATATACGCCAAATGGGGAATTGTCCAATCAAGGATAACATGAAGGGCCACCACCAACTGAGCCTCCAGGTCAGGAATAGCCAAATTCTCCTCTGTGGGTAACTTGACCGACGGGTTATGAAGAACGTCAAGAAAAACATTAGGGGGCACCGGTTTACGTTGAGAACCCAAGCGGCTTAAGGCATCAGCAACTTCATTCTTTCTCTGGTCAACATGCTCAACTTGATAACCCTTGAAGTGACCAGTGATAACATCCACCTCTCGTCGATAGGCCGCATTGAGTGGATCCTTGGAATCCCAAGTACTAGAGAGCTATTGAGCCACCAAATCCGAGTCACCAAAGCACCTTACCCGGCTTAAGTTCATCTCCTTAGCCATCCAAAGACCATGGAGGAAGGCCGCATGTTCAGCTGCATTGTTAGTGCAAGGGAACATCAAACGGAGAACATAACAAAATTGCCTGGAGTCATCAAAGTGAATAGTCCAATATGTGTTATCTGGCTTTTCCTCCGGCGCCTGCAACTCTGTCCAATCATTTATGAAATCTACCAGTGCTTGGGACTTAACAGCCGTACGAGGCCCATACTTTAAACCGTGGGGTCCAAGCTCGATAGCCCACTTAGCGACCCGGCTAGATGCTTCCCTGTTTTGGATGATATCTCCCAAAGGAGCAGAGCTGACCACAGTGATGTGATGGCCCTAGAAATATTGCTTAAGCTTTCGGTTGGCTATAAAAACCCCATATACAAGCTTCTGCAGTGCGTATATCTCTGCTTGGACTCAATATGCACCTCACTGATGTAGTAAACCGGCCGTTGAACCGGATATTCCTTGCCTGTCTCCTTTCGTTCCACCACAATAGCTACACTGACAGCCCGGGCATTGACAGTCACGTATAACAACAATGGCTCGTTATCAACGGGGGCCGCAAGAACCGGCGGCTCGGCCAACTGCTTTCTTAAATCCTCAAACGTCGCGTTAGCGGAATCACTCCAGACAAAATTATCTGTCTTTTTCATCATCTGATATAGAGGGATAGCTTTCTATCCCAATCAGATTATGAACCAGCTTAGCGCCGCAATACGACCCGCCAGCTGTTGAACGTCGTTGATACACGCCGGTTTAGCCAGAGAGGTGATGGCCTTGATCTTCTCCGGATTAGCTTCGATCCCCCTATTAGACACCAAAAAACCTAAGAGCTTGCCTGCCGATACACCAAAGACACACTTGACCGGATTAAGCATCATCTTATAAACCCGGAGGTTATCAAAGGTTTCCTTCAAATCATCTATCAACGTCTCCTTCTTTCTGGACTTCACCAGAATATCATCCACATAAGCACGAACATTGCGCCCAATCTGAGTATGAAGACAATTCTGCACACATCGCTGATACGTCGCCTGGGCACTCTTGAGCCCAAAAGGCATAGACACATAGTAGAAGACTCCAAAGGGAGTTATAAAAGTTGTCTTCTCCTGGTCCTTAACTGCCATCTTGATCTGATGATAACAAGAGTAAGCATCCAAAAAACTCAACCGCTCACAACCCGCCATAGCATCAATAATCTGATCAAACGAGGGAGAGAAAAAGGATCAGCCAGACAAGCCTTGTTTAAATCTGTGTAGTCCACACACATGCGCCAAGTGCCATTCTTTTTAAGTACCAGCACTGGGTTTGCCAACCACTCAGGATGAAAAACCTCGATAATAAACCCAGCCGCCAAGAGCCGGGCTACCTCCTCACCAATGGCCTTGCGCCTTTCTTCATTGAAACGCCGAAGAAACTACTTGACCGTTTTAAACTTGGGATCAATATTGAGAGTGTGCTTAGCGAGTTCCCTCGGTACACCTGGCATGTCAGAAGGTTTCCATGCAAAGATATCCCGGTTCTCACGGATGAACTCGATGAGCGTGCTTTCCTATTTTGGATCCAAATTAACGCCGATGCTGAACTGTTTGGATGAGTCACCGGGAACAAAGTCAACTAGCTTAGTCTCATCAGCCGATTTAAACTTCAGGGCTGGATCATGCTCTGTAGTTGGTTTTTTCAAAGAAGTCATGTCCACCGGATCAACATTGTCCTTATAAAACTTCAACTCCTCCGTTGCACAAACCGACTCAGCATAAGCCGCATCACCTTCTTCACACTCCAAAGCTATCTTCTGGCTCCCATGTACCGTGATGGTCCCCTTATGACCCAGCATCTTGAGCTGTAGATAAACATAACAGGGCCTTGCCTTGAACTTAGCATAAGTCGAGCGTCCAAATAGGGCATGATAAGGGCTCTTGATTTTCACCACCCCAAAGGTCAATGTCTCTGATCTAGAGTCATGATCATCTCCAAAAGCAACTTCTAGAGCTATCTTACCAACCGGATATGCCGACTTACCAGGCACCACACCATGGAAAACAGTGTTCGATAGTTTAAGGTTTTTATCTGTCAACCCTAGACGACGGAAGGTTTCATAATAAAGGATATTGATGCTGCTCCCTCCGTCCATGAACACCTTGTTGAAGTTATACCCTCCAACTTGAGGTGCAACCACCAATGCTAGATGACTCGGATTATCAACCCGGGGCGGATGATCCTCTCGACCCCACACAATGGGCTGCTCAGACCAGCGCAAGTAACAGGGCACTGCCGGTTCAACTGAGTTTACTGCCCTTTTATGAAGCTTCTGATCCCGCTTGCACAAACTCGTGGTGAAGACGTGGTACTGCCCACTATTCAACTTTTTTGGTTACTCTAATATCCAGATTGCTGTTGCTGATTCCCCTGACCTGACTGTTGATGGTAGCTGCCCTGATTGCCTTGATTGCCTTGATGACCTTGACGACCTTGATGACCTTGATGACCTGGGAACCCAGAGCTTAAACCGCCACCACCGTAACCCGGACCCTGAGAACCGGATCCTGAACCGCCACCAGGTCCATGGTTGCCTTGAAAAAGATTTGAATTTTTGAACTCCTTCATAATGAAACAATCCTTACAGAGATGAGTAGACGGCCTTTGTCGCGTACCATGCCTTGGGTAGGGATAATTCAACAGATGCTCAAGATTAATGCCTGATCCTCCAGTCTGCGGAGGCGGTCTACCCTTATGACCCTGGACATTATTCTGTGCATTAGTATTTGCCACGAAGTCCAAACTATTATCATCTTTGCGCTTACCATTACCTCCTTGATTCACTGCCGGGTTATGCTGCTGCCCTCTAGTGCTGCTGTTTTTCTTTCCCTTTCCCGTCTTTTCATCATCTGACTCGGGGTCCTTGGTACATTAGAGTTAGCGTATTTTACCAGAGCCACCATGAGCATCCCCATGTCATTGCAGTGGCGTTTTAGCCGCCCTAATTTCTGCTTGAGGGGCGTAAAATGACAATTTTTCTCCAACATAAAGACTGCTGAATCGGCATTGATCCGGTCCGATGAGTGCAGGATCGTTGAAACCCAGCGCACCGAATGGGTTGTCAACTCACCTTCTTCCTGGACACAGGAGGCCAAATCCACAATATACATGGGCTGCTTGCAAATGTCCTTGAAATTCTAGATAAACCGAGCTTTTAACTCGGTCCATGACCCAACGGAGTTAGCCGGTAATCCCTTTAACCAAGTACGAGCCGTCCCGTCCAACATCATTGTGAAGTATTTAGCGCATGCAGCCTCATCAACATCCAATAATTCCATCGCCATCTCATAACTCTCAATTCATGTTTCAGGAGGTAAATCGGCAGTGTAGTTGGGCACCTTACGGGGACCTTTTAAATCCTTGGGTAACCATACATTACGCAAAGCCAGGGCCAAACACGGCACACCAAAGGAGAGGGTTGACGGGCCGCATACTATGCCTCCATCTCGGCCTCTAGACGTGCTCTTCCTAGGTCCACCACATTCTGAGCATCGGCACCACTGCCTGCCGGGTTATGGCCACAGGCGGATTACGATTCCGCGGACTGCTTGACATGGCCGGCTCATCAATATGTCTGCTGTAACTCCGTCTTGGGCGGGGGGTGGAATGAATCATCTCACGGCTGTACGAATACGCCTGCTACTGAGCCAAAGATGTCTGAAGGAGCTCTATAGCCCGCCACGTCTCAACCGCTATTGGGGACTCACCTTCGACTAGGAGAGCCGCCAATCGTGAAGCGGCGGCGACCATGTTATCTAAGGGGTTAGAGTAATGACCCGACGGCGGCACATGCTGTGGTGGTTTATTGTCTTGACGAGGCGAGTCCATCATGCGCGGTTGAACCGGCGCCCCTGTTCCTGGTGCTTCAGTCCGGTTCACTACTGGCTGGTTACTGGTCCCTGTTCCAGGCGTGTTGAAGAGGTTTCTTGCCTCATAAACCGGGCGGGTCTGATGCCTTCTCCTCATGAAATCATTCGACGCGTTCTGATCTAGCATAAGCCGGAAGGACTCTGATTGAATCCGCTGCGCCTGAGCCTCTAACTCGGCCCGCATCGTGGCCATCCTCACGTCCTCGGCTACCATGTCTTCCTTCGCTTGAGTTATCTGGTCTCTCACCTTGGCAACTTCCGCATTATGCTCGTCGTGGTTCGCCGCGCTAACCTCGTCTGTCGTCAGTGTTGCTAAAGCGTCCAGTAAATCGGACAAGCCTTGAGCCGGCGGGCGCTCAGGGCCACCTGCCCCGGCCGCCGTTGCCTCTGTTGATCCGGAAATGAACGCCACCGCAGTTGAGGAATTCTGCCCTGGCTGTGTACCGGCTATGAAGATTGCGACTCGGTTCGGCGGATCGTAGGGATCCGGAATACTGTCACCATTGGAATAGCCCCCAAGCCGGCCATCTTGCAGTTAGTACAAAGACTCGGTTTCTCCAGTGGATGACTCGCCATCAGAGTAAACGACAGTCTCCCCAGCAGATACTGATCTATCCTCAGATTCCGCCCCGTGGATGAATCCCACGAAGTCATGCTTCATGGCAGGCTGAACCCGGGCAGGTCTCGCATGCTGAGCCGTCTCGATGATTTCGGTGCAGATGTCCGGCTCAGGGTCCGGTTCGCCGATCTTGCCGATGAAGACATGAATTCCGCGAAAGGGGACCCGATACCATACTCAATGGAGCCGGCCTCGGGGCCCCCACCTGCGTGGTCGATGTAGAGCTTGCCGCGATGACTCTTAGTCATCCGGCCCACAGCGTACCCCTTGATCCCTTTGAAGTTTCCCTTGAAGAACTTGAAACCATCGTTTAATAGCCCCACCGTGGGTGCCAAGTGTCGTGGAATTGTCACGGCAGATGTCCTAGTTTGAGGACTTAGTCGTGGAGCCATCGCAATGAGGTTAGCTTAAAGGGGTTAATCAGGACAAAGGACACGAGGAGTTTATACTGGTTCGGCCCCTTGCGGTGAAGGTAAAGGACTAATCCAGTTTGAGGTGGTATTGCTAGGGTTTCGATGACCAGGGAGCGAGTATCCTTGACCTGGCTCTCGATTTGTTGTTTCTTGTACCTAAACCGCCGCCGGGTCGTCCCTTTATATACACAGGTTGACGCCGAGTCGGTTTACAGAATCCCGACCGGTTCATAAATGCATCCGGCTCGGTATCTACTCTTTCCTAACGTACAATAAAAGTTATATACTTTATGGGGGTTTACATCCATGGGTCCTAACCCGTCTCTAGGCCTTGGGCCTTGCTATTAAGTTTCCCTTGTAAAGCGCCATCCTTTATACTCAATAGTTATATCCCCAACACCATTGTTACACCCACAGCCCCTGCTGCTATACATACTGGACCAATTACTAGAGCTCGCGCACGCCAATTAAATTACCAGGTACTTCCATTTCTTGGTAACGATTCTAATGTTCATGAGAATATGATGCTGCCTAAATTGGATACATTTGTTTTGCTTACAAATGAAGGGCCTAGCTTGTACAAGAAAGATGAACCTTGGAGCAAGTTCAAGCATGGAGATGATGCCATGCGCAAGGGGAACAAGAATGGAGTTACAAGTGATGATTCCAGGTCTTTGAAGCCACCATAATGAGTTCATGAAGCCTTGAATGAACTATACAAGATGCCACTTCATAAATTTCATCCAGAGGCTATCCTAGGTGTTGCGTCACCTTATTTTTGGGCCAGGCCCATGTAATTTCGAAATACTTGATTATAGGCTGTTTTTAGAGTCCGTATGTGTGGGGAAACAACAGTTAGGGTTGGTTTCGGACCCCTCCTCCAAGGGCCACGAAATTCCCCCCTCTCTCCTTCATATATACAGCCCTTAGGGCATCGTTTAGACTTTGGGTTTTGTTTAGATCAAAAGTTCGCCATAGCTTCGGCAATGACAAGCGTAGCGAGCGCCTGCTCCAGCAGGAAGTGAACACCGTCATCTCGGCCAAGCCGGAGTACATGAACTGGTCGGACCGCCCGGTCACCTGGACCCGGGAAGACCACTTGGCAGTCATGCCGAACCCGGGTGGCTACACTCTCGTCCTCGATCCTACCCTCATCGCGCCTCGGCGCACGTGCAAGTTCTCCCGGGTCCTCATCGACGGCGGCAGCAGCATCAACATCCTCTACTGCGACACCATGACCAAGTTTGGCCTTGAGGCCAAGAACCTGGAGCCGACCCAGATGATCTTCATGGCATCGTTCCCGGCCTCTCCTTCTCTCCGATCGGCCGCGTACAGCTCGACGTCCTGTTTGGCGACAGCAAGCACTTCCGACGCGAACCGCTCTGGTTCGAGGTGGTGGACATGTCCAGCGCGTACCATGTGCTGCTGGGCTAGCCCGCACTCACTAAGTTCATGGCGGTCCCCCACTACGCTTATCTAAAAATGAAGATGCCGGGTCCAAAGGGCCTCATCACCATCACAGGCGACTACCGCAGGTCCCTGGAGTGCGCCCGCGATGGCGCCAAGCTGGCCGAGTCGCTAGTCATAGCCGAGGAGCGGCGCCAGCTCGACCGGATCGTCACCTTGGCCAATGAGATGTCGGCCGCAGTAGTTCTAGCCGAGGAGCCGGCTGACGAGGCCTCATTCAAGCCCTCCAAGGAGACCAAGAAAGTGAAGCTGAACCCGGAAGACCCTAGCTGCAGCAAGTACGTTGTCATATGCACCCTCCTCGACAGCAAATAAGAAGGCGAGCTCGTCGGCTTCCTCCGTGAGAATCGGGATATCTTTGCATGGACCCCAAAGGACATGTCGGGTATCCCGAGGAAGTACGCCGAGCACAAACTCCATGTACACAAGGACGCCAAGCCTGTCCGCCAACCCCTACAACGTTTCTCTGAAGAGAAGAAAAGGACCATCAGTGAAGAGGTGGCCAAGCTTTTGGAGGCTGGCTTCATCATGGAAGTGTTTCACCCCGAGTGGCTGGCTAACTGAGTCCTCATCCTGAAGAAGAACAACACCTGGTGCATATGTATCGACTACACCAGCCTGAACAAGGCCTGCCCCAAGGATTCATTCGCCCTCCCGCGGATTGACCAAGTCATCGACTGTACCCAGAGATCGATCGAAGGCTCGACCCCCAGGTACCCCTTGCAGAGGGTGACAAAGCCCGAAAGTTGCACGATGGCGCCCGCGCCAAGGTGATGGGCGTGAAGCCCAAACAACTCCCGGAAGCCGCAGAAGAAGGCGGTCGGAGGAAGGCCGAACCCGCGCTTGTATTGCGGGAAGAAGACCGCGCGCTCCGGGCCCTCGGGCCGCGGCTCCCTCTCGTCCCGCGGAAGACGCGCGGCGACCTCCGTCTCCCCTGGCAAGCGCTGGGTGGTGCGGAGGTAGGCGATGTCGTCCATGGTGACAGTAGAGCCCATCCATGAGCCCGACGGAATAGCCACTAAAGATGACGAAGAAAAGAAAGGAAGAAGAAAGATGGTGAAGCTCTGCTCGAAGCAGTGGGCGTCGTAGCACGCAGCGGTCGCATGAAGCAAAGGAAGGATGAAGAGGCAGGGGCATGAGCGAGAATGATTTCCACTGCCCCTCCCCCACGGTTCGAACTTGGGGAAGCGGGATCGTTTGCGCTCACCCCTCCCACATCCCTGAAATAATTGCGCACGTATGTGCACAGCAACTGCATCGAGAATGGCAACCGACTCAAGGACGCCGCCAGAATCCACACGCGTGGGACGAGGGCGCGCGGCGGCGGGCCCCGACGCATCGCCCCGTCCTATCGCGCGCGTGTCCTGTCAGGCCCCTCCGGCTCCTAGGCGCCATGTGGCGCCCGTGCGAAGCCCAAAAGATTCGACGGACTCTTCGCTTTCCTTCCCTTATCGAGATGCCGCGGTCCGGCTTCCGGAAGCCAGCACACAAGTGTGTGTGATAGAGGCAAAGGTGTCCCGATGTTTCGATGAGATGGTGGCTATCGTTTTCTGCGGGAGTCGACCTTGACGATCCGACTATGAGCGTGTGAGACGTCGGGCCTTTGCAATCGCTAAACGAACTTCTGATGGGTTATTGACCACGCCGGAGCACGATCAACCTGACCATGAGGATCGGTTTCCTGCGAGCAAACAAAAAACAAGCAAGAAATTGAGATTGCAATCTGGATATTGCGAATTTAAGATGAAAGCTTTATTGATTAAGGTGGGGTTCTGTGACGCCTTTGTCTGGTCGTTGAACACAAACGAAGTATGCGAAGTTGCAGCTATGGCGAACTTTAATCTAAACAAAACCCCAATGTCTAAATGACGCCCTAAGGGCTGTATATATGGAGGAAGAGGGGGGATTTCGTGGCCCTTGGAGGATGGTCCGAAACCAACCCTAACTCTTGTTTCCCCACACATACGGACTCTAAAAACAGCCTATACTTAAGTATTTCGAAAATACATGGGCCTGGCCCAATAATAAGGCGACGCAACACCTAGAATAGCCTCTAGACAAAATTTATGAAGAGGCATCTTGTATATTTCGTCCAAGGCTTCATGCACTGCTTATGCTGGCTTCAAAGTCCTGAAATCATCACTTGTAAGTCCATTCTTGATCCCTTTGCGCATGCCATCATCTCCATGCTTGGTCTTGCTCCAGTGTTCATCCCTCTTATCCATGCCAGGCCCTTCATTTGTAAGGAAAACAAATTTATCCAATTTAGGCAACATCATATTCCCATGAACATTAGAATCATTACCAAGAAACGAAAGTACCTGATAATTTAATTGGCATGCACGAGCTCTAGTAGTTGGTCTAGTATGTATAGCAGCAGGGGTTGTGGGTGTAACAATGGTACTGATGTCCTCATCATCCTCCCCTTCTTGAAATGAAGTCGTCCTCGACAGAAGCTCATCTTCCTCACCCAAATAAGGCTTCAAATCTACAATGTTAAAAGTGGGACTAACCCCAAAATCTGCAGGCAGCTCAGGTTTATATGCATTATCATTTATTTTCTCTAACACCTTAAAAGGACCATCAGCACGTGGCATTAGCTTTGATGTGTGCAAATTAGGAAATCTATCCTTACGCAAATGTAACCAAACAAGATCTCCAAGTGCAAACACAACATGTTTTCTACCCTTATCTCCAGTAAGTTTATATTTAACATTCGTACGCTCAATGTTTTCCTTAGTTAACTCATGCATTTTTAAAATCAATTCAGCATGTTCTTTAGCATCAAAATTAACCTTCTTCGAAGATCGAAGAAGCAACAAACCAATAGGTGCACGAGGTAGGAAACCATACACAATATCAGCACATCTGAGTAGTAGAATGCAATGAATGATTATAAGAAAATTCAATATGAGGCAAGCATTCTTCCCAAATTTTCTTATTATTCTTCAAAACATCCCTAAGCATAGTAGACAACGTTCTATTGACTACTTCAGTTTGTCCATCAGTTCGGGGGTGACAAGTAGTACTAAAAAGCAGTTTAGTCCCCAACTTAGCCCGAAAACATCTCCAAAAGTGGGTAAGAAATTTAGTATCATGATATGAAACAATAGTATTTGGCACACCATGCAAGCGAATAATTTCACGAAAGAACAAATTAGCAACATTAACAGCATCATCGCTTTTATGACATGGTATAAAGTGTGCCATTTTCGAAAATCTATCCACGACAATAAATATGCTATCCCACCCCTTCTTTGTTTGAGGTAAACCTAAAACAAAGTCCATAGATATATCCTCCCAAGGAACACTAGGTACAGGCAAAGGCATATATAAACCATCAGGATTGTGTCGTGACTTAGCTTTTTGACATGTAGTGCAGCGAGCAACAAAACGCTCAACATCCTGTCTCATCTTTGGCCAAAAGAAATGTATAGCAAGTATATCCTCCGTCTTCTTGACGCCAAAGTGTCCCATTAATCCTCCTCCATGCACCTCCCGCAACAACAAAAGACAAACGGAGCTAGATAGAATGCATAGCTTGTTAGCAGGAAACACAAATCCATCGTTAAGAATGAACTTGTTCCGAGTTCTCCCTTCCTTACAATTCTGCAATACATCTTTAAATTCAGCATCATGCACATACTGATCTTTGATGGTCTCCAAACCAAATATTTTAATGTCAAGTTGTGATAGCATAGTATAATGATGAGACAATGCATAAGCAATAACATTTTCTTTAACCTTCTTGTGTTTAATGACACAAGGGAAAGTCTCAATGAATTCAACCCATTTAGCATGTCTACGGTTCAGTTTTGCTTGACTTTTAATGTGTTTCAAAGATTCATGATCAGAATGTATAACAAATTCCTTCGGCCATAAATAATGTTGCCATTTTTCTAAGGTCCGAACAAGAGCATATAATTCTTTATCATAAGTAGAATAGTTCAGACTAGGCCCACTCAATTTTTCACAAAACCATGCAACATGTTTGCCATCTTGTAATAACACACCTCTTAATCCAATTCCACTAGCATCACATTCAAGCTCAAAAGTCTTATTAAAATCAGGAAGTTGGAGTAAAGGAGCATGTGTCAACTTATCTTTCAATACGGTGAAGGCTTCTTCCTGTGAGGTACCCCAAACAAAAGGCACATCCTTCTTTATAAGCTCGTGGAGAGGTGCAGCAATGGTGCTAAAATCTCTCACAAAACTCCTATACAATCTAGCGAGGCCAAGAAAACTCCTCACTTGTGTGACCGTTTTGGGTTGCGGCCAACTCTCAATAGCTTCAATCTTGGCTTTATAAACTTCAATTCCCTGTGGGGTAACAACATAGCCAAGAAAAGATACTCTGTCGGTGCAAAAGGTGCACTTCCCAAGGTTACCAAACAAACGTGCATCCCGTAGATCAATAAAAACGACACGTAAATGTTCCAAATGTTCTTCCAAAGATTTGCTATAAATCAATATATCATCAAAATAGACTACCACAAATCGTCCACTGAAAGCACGTAAAACTTCGTTCATTAGGATCATGAAATTACTAGGTGCATTAGTTAACCCAAAAGGCATGACTAACCACTCATATAATCCAAACTTAGTTTTAAATGTTGTTTTCCATTCATCTCCCAATTTCATATGAATTTGATGGTATCCACTACGCAAATCAACTTTGGAGAATATTGTAGAGCCTCTCAATTCATCAAGCATATCATCTAGCCTAGGAATAGGATGACGATAATGAATAGTAATATTATTAATGCCTCTACAATCAATAGTAATATTATAAATGCCTCTACAATCAACACACATACGCGACATACCATCCTTTTAGGCACTAGTATAATAGGAACAGCATAAGGACGAAGAGATTCACGTATATAACCTTTGTCGAGCAGCTCCTGTACTTGACGCATAATCTCCTTTGTCTCCTCTGGATTGGTACGGTATGGTGCATGGTTGGGTAGCGATGCACCGGGAATTAAGTCAATTTGATGCTCAATCCCTCGAATAGGTGGTAATCCCGGTGGCACGTCTTGTGGAAAGACGTCATCGAACTCCTGCAAAATGTTAGTGACAGCAGGAGGCAAAGAGGAAGGCATGTCCTCGAATGAAAATAATGCCTCTTTGCACACAAAAGCATAGCAAACAGATTTGCTAAATCTAGATCATCAATATCAGATTTGGTGGCAAGTAAACATGCACTTTTCAATTTAATTTCAGAAGCAACACTAGATGGTTCATTATTAGGCTTCATTTGTTGCTCAAATTCTTTTGCCACAATCTGATTTTCACTCTTATTTTGCTCCTGTGTTGCTTTATTAGCTCTATTAATATCATCTTTCAAAATGGAATCAGGAATCATAGGAAGCAAAGTAATATTTTTGTCCTTATGAACAAGAGTAAACTGATTAGTTCTACCATGGTGTACAGAATTTTTATCAAATTGCCATGGTCTACCAAGTAATAAGGAACATGCTTGCATAGGTACCACATCACAATCAACATAATCAACATATGTAGAGATACTAAAATGCACACGAACAGTACGTGTTACCTTAACCTTGCCATTGTTGTTGAACCATTGGATGTAGTAAGGATGTGCATGTGGTCTTGTGGTGAAAAATAGCTTCTCCACCATCTCCATGCTAGCCACGTTGTTGCAGCTCCCTCCATCTATGATGACGTGAACATAACGTTCCTTCACAACTCCCTTTGTATGGAACAAATTATGCCTCTGATTTTGCTCAGCTTGTGTAACCTGCACACTCAAAACACGTTGAGCAACTAAACATTCATACCTATGAGCATCTTCAGCGCCCATGTACTGCGTCTCATGATCAGAATCATCTCCACCGTGTTCTTCATGTGTAATAAGAGCCAAAGTCTCCTCATCATAGTCACTAGCGGACTCATACCCACCATCCTTAGTAGCAATCATCACACGCTGAGATTTGGATTCTCTCGCAAAATGTCGTCTTTCCTTACAACGACGACAAATAATATCACTTGTGTGCCCTGTTGATGCCATGGAAGAAGAAGAGCTCTACGCACGCCCAGCAGGTGTGCTCTTGGCAGATAGTGGTGGTTGTGCCTGCTTTCTTGTATCACGGCTGGAGGTGGCACCTAATGGAGGTGCTGGTGTAGTGGAAGTAGAGGATGCACGTGGTGTCCATGATGTAGATCGACCTACAGAAAATTTAGTTCACACCAATGCATGTCGATCCTGCACTTCACGTTCAGCTTTACAAGCAAGATGGAATAAATGAGTGACATTATTATACTCCTTATACTCTAGAATGGCCTGAATCTCTCTATTTAATCCACCCATAAAACGTGAAAGCATAGCTTCATTCTCCTCAACAATACCACATCTAATCATGCCAATTTGTAATTCCTGGTAATATTCTTCTACATAATTTTTCCTTGTCTTAAACGCTGCAATTTTTGAAGTAATTTACATTGATAATATGGTGGAAACCAACGAGTATGCATAGCAGTTTTCAAAGCAGCCCAAGTAGCTAGAATAGGATATAATCTACAATGTTCAGACCACCAAACACATGCAAAGCTAGTGAAAGCACAAACAGCAGCAGGAACACGTCTCTCCTCAAGATATTGTAAACATGTAAATCATTGTACAGTTTCTAACTCCCAAGTAAGATATATATCAGGAACATATCTACCCTCAAATGGTGGAATATTCAATTTCAGTTTAGGGAGATGGTCATGATCTCGTACCTGAGGGGGAGACCTACCATTGCCATTATTTGCATGTGGACGACCGGGTGGTTGTGGTGCTGGTGGTTGCGGTGCTGGTGGTTGCACGTAGTTCTGATTTTGATCAACCTCATCCCCGTAATCTCCCACATAATCATCCTCCTCGTCATCAGCCGCAGGAGCCACAAAACTATCAACAGCAACACCAACAGTTTGACCAGGCGCAAGAGGGACACGACTCGCTCGGTGCAGGGCTGTTTCATGACATGGAGGTAGTTGTCGTCGTCGTCGTTGTTGTTGTTGTTGTTGTTGTTGTTGTTGTTGTAGAAGTGCGTTCGGTGCAGCCAGTGGTGGTGGTGGAAGACGCGCGAGCAATTCATTAAACTTGTTATCGAGCTTTGTTTCGAACGTCTTCTCCATGCCATCTATCTTCTGCATGGCCTCTTCAAATCTATTTAGTACATCTTGCACCTGTCCACTCATCATTTGCTGAAATTTATCATCCAACTCCTTATTCGTTATGTTCTCCCAATCAGTCTCATCGACTTGTGATCCTGCCATGGTTAGCAGCAATAGAAACACACAAGAATATGATCCTACAGACTACTAGAAAATGGTGGTGGTGGGTGTCACAAATCCGTCAAGAAAATCTCAAATTCTTACCAGTTCTTACCCAGCAGCAGGCGGTGATCGGCAACCGATGTAGTCAAAACTCTCGAAGCTTCGATAGAGCGATTACCAGGGAGAGTCAAACACATGACGTAGATTTATGTGGATCTAGGAAGGCTTAGAATATGGTAGCAAAAAGATTAGCAATAATCAATTCAGAGATGCAAAGTTGAACAAACGCTCAACGATGGTACTATGCTAGTCTTAGGCAAGACCATGATAGAGACGCGAGCCTAGAACACTAGCAAAATCACGGCGCTGCATGTAAACAAGGGAAAAGCACACTCTGGAATTTTATTTTTTCGCTTTGTTTTTTGGCGCTCCTCTTTTTTTGCAAAAAATAACTATAATGACGAGTGTCTCAAAACTCTTACTAGGTCAAACTAACAGGATGTGCATGAATTTTTTTTGACTTTTTTTCGAAAATCAGGGCAGCGGCGACGAAAAAGTGCGACAAAAAATCACTATGATGGCACGTGGCTCAAAAGACTCAGGAAGTCCTAAAAATAGGATAGGGAAAAAATATTTTTGCCTGCGAAAATTTTGGCCTAAAAACTGCCCGTGGGTCTCCAGACTTTTTCTTCCGAAACCTACTCAGGCAAGGAAACATGAATCAGAAAGTAGATGGATCTCGAAAACAAACCTATTATGAAAGGAATCGGATTAGTGGTGGATATATGGTGGTAGGATATGGCAGCGGTGGTGGTATATGGATATGGATTGGTGATGGTATATGGAGACGGATTAGTGGTGGTAGATGGCAGGGGCGATGATGATGGTGCGGCGGCGGCGTGACAACTTATGACCAGAACTCGAAACTCTAAAATACTAGACTCTAAGACCAGCAACTAAACACGACGATGCGACCGCACATTCAACAAAGCAAAATACTGAAAAGACTATGCAAAGGCTCAGACTGGTTTGGATATGATGAACTAACCCTAATTTTTTTGGCTTTTTCGTGGACTGTAGGTATGAAGAACAGACTTGATCTAAACTACGAAAAACTGTAAAATCTCACCGAGCAACCAGGATGGTAGCTATCATTTTCTGTGGGAGTCGACCTTGAGGATCTCACTACGAACGTGCGAGACGTCGCGCCTTAGCAATTGCTAAACCAACTTCTGAGGGGTTATTGACCATGCCGGAGCACGATCAACCTGACTATGAGGGTCTGTTTCCTATGAGCAAACAAAGAATAAGCAAGAAACTGAGATTGCAATCTAGATATTGTGAATTTAAGATGAAAGCTTTATTGATCAAGGTGGGGTTATATGATGCCTTTGTCTGGTCGCTGAACACAAACGAAGTACGCGAAGTTGCAGCTATGGCGAACTTTAATCTAAACAAAACCCCAAAGTCTAAACGATGCCCTAAGGGCTGTATATATGGAGGAAGAGGGGTGGATTTCGTGGCCCTTGGAGGAGGGGTCCGAAACCAACCCAAACTCTTTTTTCCACACATCCGGACTCTAAAAACAACCAATAGTTAAGTATTTCTAAAATTCATGGGCCTGGCCCAATAATAAGGCGACACAACACCTAGAATAGCCTCTGGACGAAATTTATGAAGTGGCATTTTGTATATTTCGTCCAAGGCTTCATGCACTCCTTATGGTGGCTTGAAAGTCCTGAAATCATCACTTGTAACTCCGTTCTTGATCCCCTTGCGCATGCCATCATCTCCATGCTTGGTCCTGCTCCAGTGTTCATCCCTCTTAACCATGCCAGGCCCTTCATTTGTAAGCAAAACAAATGTATCCAATTTAGGCAACATCATATTCTCATGAACATTAGAATCATTACCAAGAAACGAAAGTACCTGATAATTTAATTGGCGTGCACGAGCTCTAGTAATTGGTCCATTATGTATAGCAGCAGGGGCTGTGGGTGTAACAATGGTATTGATGTCCTCATCACAGTGTTGCCGGACCCGGCGTTCACAAAATTCGCCTCCTCAGGGGGGGACTATGAAGTCCCTCCCACTCAAAGACGGCGGACCTTCACAGCTTCGGGGACTATTGTCGGGGGGGATGAACCCGATGCAGGCAATGAAACCCGGATCCTTTTCAAAAACAATGGGGCCAGCGACGCCCCTCAAGCCGGCTCACGCTTGGCCAGGTCGCTCGACCCGGCCAAAGCCCCTCGACCCGGTCGAATTCCTCAACCTGGCGCCAACGGCCGGTGCAAGGCAGCCGAACCCGGCGCACCAAGAATTCTCCAACAAGCCAGCTCCCACTTGGCGTGTTCCCCAACCCGGCGGCGGGTCAGCTCCCGTCCCATCCCAACCGTACGATGGACGAGTCCTCAATTAGAGATGAGCAAGGCAACATTGCGTCTCCCATGCCTCTGGTCAGCCGAGGTGCGGCAATAATGCCCCACCTACCCACTAACCAGGGCTGGCATGGCTATAGTGCACCCGTTGTCACTGCTGACGCCAGCAAGCGGCGACCTAACGGAGTGCCACTATAGTGGACTCAACCCGGCCACTCCCTGATGATCGACAAGGCAGCAAACAATGCCCCTACATCCGGCGGGTCCCATGCCCGGAGAACCCGGCGAGCCCTGACACTCGGCGGGTCCCAGCGCCGGCTTCCCGGACGTTGACAACCCGGCCCCACGGCCTTGTAACATTACCATTGTACCCCTGGGGGGTTGGCGTATAAAACCCCCCAGGAGCCCTCATGCATACAGGCACGACGAGAACGATAGCGATCAGAGACACGCTCTAGTACGAGAGCCACCAGACTAGACACACACACACCAGGAGGAGGAGGAGTAGCCTAAGCCTTGGCCTGCCTTCCCTCTTCCTCCATACAGCTCTAGGAGCAACCCTGTACTGTTGCATATAAACCACACTCGGCAAGACTAGGGGTGTTATCTCTCCGGAGAGCCCCGAACTTGGGTATGTCTTGCGTCCCGCGCTCGCTCATGCCGAGCTCGCCTCTGGAGCCCACCAGTGCCCTCAAGCCTCCTCCTCACTTCTGCCATCCTTTGGTATCTGTCGTGCGCCCATCACGACACCTTTCCGTATTTGGAGTGCGGGGAAAGGCAGGGGAGGATGGCTCCCCCCTTTTCCTTTCTCCCATGAGAGGGAAAGGTAGGAGGGGCTAGCCCTCCCCCTTTTCCTTCCCAAGGGCAGGACAAGCAAGGGAGGGAGTGCACCAGCCCCCTTGTGCGCTGGTCTGTCCCCTCCTTTGGCAAATAAGGGCCATACCTTGCCTGGGGAGTGCCCGGAACCCCTTCTGGTGATCCGATTCCTTCCCGGTACATCCTGAAACACTTCCCGTGTCCAAATACCATCGTCCTATATATCAATATTTAGCTCTCGACCATTTTGAGACTCCTCGTCATGTCTGTGGTCTCATCCGGGACTTGAAAAACATTTAGTCACCAAAACATATAACTCATATAACACTATATCGTCAACGAACGTTAAACGTGCAGACCCTACAGATTCGTGAAGTATGTAGACATGACCGAGACACCTCTCCAGTCAATAACCAATAGCGGAACCTGGATGCCCATATTGGCTCCTACATATTCTACGAAGATCTTTATCGGTCTAACCTTTATGACAACATAGGTAATTCCTGTTGTCCATTGGTGTGTTACTTGCCCGAGATTCGATCGTCGGTATCTTCATACCAAGTTCAATCTCGTTACTGGCAAGTCTCTTTACTCGTTCCATAATACATCACCTCGTGACTAACTCCTTAGTCTTTTGCTTGCAGGCTTATGATGTGTATTACCGAGAGGGCCCAGAGATACCTCTCCGATACTGGGAGTGACAAATCCTAATCTCGATCTATGCCAAGTCAACAAACACCTTCGGAGATACCTCTAGAGCATATTTATGATCACCCAGTGATGTTATGACGTTTGATAGCACAAAAGGTATTCCTCCAGTATCCGGGAGTTGCATAATCTCATAGTCGAAGGAATATGTATTTGACATGAAGAAAGCAATAGCAACAAACTGAACCATCATTATTCTAAGTTAATAGATGGTCTTTTCCATCACATCATACTCCTAATGATGTGATCCAATTATCAAATGACAACTCGTGTCCATGGTTAGGAAACCTTAACCATCTTTGATCAACGAGCTAGCCTTGTAGAGGCTCACTAGGGACACGGTGTTCGTTTATGTATTCACACATGCATTTTAATTTCCTATCAATACAATTCTAGCATGAATAATAAACCTTTATCATGATTTAGGAAATATAATAATAACCATTTTATTATTGCATGTGCCAAATACTATTGTTTCAGATCATGATACAAAATTTCTTAGCCACTTTTGGAGATGTTTATGGGCTAAGTTGGGGACTAAACTGCTTTTTGGTACTACTTGTCACCCCCAAACAGATGGACAAACTGAAGTAGTCAATAGAACATTGTCTACTATGCTTAGAGCATTTTTCAAGAATAATAAGAAAATGTGGGAAGAATGCTTGCCTCATATTGAATTTGCTTATAATCGTTCATTGCATTCTACTACTAAGATGTGCCCTTTTGAAATTGTGTATGGTTTCCTACCTCGTGCACCTATTGATTTGTTGCCTCTTCCATCTTCGGAGAAGGTTAATTTTGATGCTAAAGAACGTGATGAATTGATTTCAAAAATGCATGAGTTAACTAAGGAAAACATTGAGCATATGAATGCTAAATATAAACTTGCTCGAGATAAGGGTAGAAAACATGTTGTGTTTGCACCTAAAGATCTTGTTTGGTTACATTTGCGTAAGGATACATTTCCTAATTTGCACAAATAAAAGCTAATGTCACGTGCTGATGGTCCTTTTAAGGTGTTAGAGAAAATAAATGATAATGCATATAAACTTGAGCTGCCTGCAGATTTTGGGGTTAGTCCAACTTTTAGCATTGCAGATTTGAAGCGTTATTTTGGTGAGGAAGATGAGCTTCTATTGAGGACGACTTCATTTCAAGAAGGGGGGGGATGATGAGGAGATCCATACCATTGTTACACCCACAACCCCTACTGCTATACATACTGGACCTATTACTAGAACTCGCGCACGCCAATTGAATTACTAGGTACTTTTGTTTCTTGGTAAAGATTCTAATGTTCATGTTAATATGATGTTGCCCAAATTGGATACATTTGTTTTGCTTACAAATGAAGGGCCTAGCTTGGACAACAAAGATGAAACTTGGAGCAAGTCCAAGCATGGAGATGATGGCATGCGCAAGGGGAACAAGAACAGAGTTACAAGTGATGATTCCATGACTTTGAAGCCACCGTAATGAGTGCATGAAGCCTTAGACGAAACATACAAGATGCCATTTCTTAAATTTCGTCCAGAGGCTATTCTATGTGCTGTGTCACCTTATTTTTGGGCTAGGCCCATGTAATTTCAAAATACTTGATTATAGGTTGTTTTTAGAGTCCGTATGTGTGGGGAAACAAATGTTAGGGTTGGTTTCGGACCCCTCCTCCAAGGGCCATGAAATTCCCCCTCTCTCCTCCATATATACAGCCCCTAGGGCATCGTTTAGACTTTTGTCAGATGTGGGGCTCCGGCTAACTCTTAAGGTTCGAACACAAGGGTGCGCGCGAAGTCTTTCCCTCCTACCGATCTACGCTCTAGCTCGCTAAGATCTTGCAGACGAACTCAACGAACTCACAACACAGAAAGACACGGAGTTTATACTGGTTCGGGACACCGTTGTGGTTTAATACCATACTCTAGTGTGGTGGTGATGGATTGCCTCTTGGGCTGATGATGAACAATACAAGGGAAGAACAGCCTCCTGAGGTTGAGGTGTTCTTGTGTGAACTTGCGGTGTGTCTCTCGGTATCGTCCCCCCTCTACTATGGTGGCTAGTCATATTTATAGATGCCCTGGTCCTCTTCCCAAATATCGAGCGGGAAGGGAGCCAACAATGGCGAGCTAATTTGAAGGGGGACAGCTAGTACAAGCTATCCTGACAAAAGTAGTCTTCGCCTGCACAATGCTCTGGTGGTGACGCTGTTTTGGGGCTCCACTATGACCTCCGTCTTGCAGTCCATGGTCTTGGTCTTGTTGCACCGAAATGGCAACCTTTGCCTGAGGCCTCGGTACTCCGTGGTTGCGCTTGCCCCCTTTGCACCAAAGGGGAAACAAGGACGCTGCGTGCGCTGGCGCCCGCCTGGTGCCAGCCTGGTGTCGATCGTCATGGCTCACGTCACACGAGCCTCATGAGGTTCGCCTCGCCTTGATATCTCCGCTCCTCGTGAGCCTACCTAACTAGACCATTCCAGAGGAGGTCTTGCGTCGTCCGCCTCGCGAGGCTTGGCCCCTCGCGAGGGCGTTGGATGCTTGGTTGGTGAAGACGGGCCGTACGGCCCGCTGGCTCAGCCACGCCGCGGGCCGCAGGCAACCAAGACTAGGGACCCTCGTTCCCAGAATGCCGACAGTAGCCCCCGGGCCCAAGGTGCACGCGGTCTTGGCTTCACGGCGAAGCCAAGGGTCAAGATCGAAGCACGGTTGATGCGTGACGGTTGATTGGACGTGGGCGTCTCCGCTTCCCCACGCTGCCTCAACGACTGCACGACTTGATGAGTCCCTGCGACATGCAAGGGAAACCATCATTACCTGCGATCGTTGGAGACGCCGGTTGGCCTTCTCTTACTATAAATGGGGAGGGGTGCGGAGCCCCCGTTGCCCATCTCTTCCTCGCTTTCTCGCTTCTTCTTTGCTTCATTGCTTGCAGTGCCTCCAATGGCGCCACGAAGGAAGTTCTCTGCCGTCGAGAAGGGGAAGGCCCCTCGCGAGGGCCCTGGTTCCCCGGTGCCCAAGGACGGTCGTGGACGTCCGCGCAAGCACACTGCGACCCCCGCCGTGGCCCACTGTCGAGGCGGCGCCACGGCACGCGGATGGGACCGTCCCAACCATGGCGGTCCAGCTGACGAGGGGAGGCGCACAATGGTGGCGCGGTCTCCCCGCCCGTGCTTCCATTCAGCGGAGGTGTCGCCGGAGTTCGTTGTCTGGTCGGAGAACCCGGCCGGCAACTGGCTCCAGCTTCCGCGCTTCCTCATCGATGAACTGCCGGCCCCTGGTCCAAGCGGGCTTTGGGTGTAGGCAGATGGTTGCTGCAGCCAGGCCTCCTGGGTCGTGGTCGAGACTTCCGCCGCAGGCAACATAGCCCTGGCCCGCGGCTGGTAGACGTTCGCCCGTGCGCTCGGCCTGGGCAGGTGGTGCACGCTCCACTTCAAGTATGACAGTGGGTCGACCCTCTATGCGAGGGTGTTCGGGGAAGATGGTCGCTGCGCCGAGTGCTGCCCTGAGACGAACGACGGTGAGGAGGTGCTCGGCCTTGGTGACGGTCGCGACGAAGATGGGGGCAAGCCTGCCCTCGGCGGCGACCGCGTCTCTTCCAGCTACGGCGGCTCTCCCTCCTGTGACAGCTCCAGCAGCAGTGGCTACGACCAGCCGCTGCGCCTGCTTCGAAGGAGGAAGCGGGTCATCTCGTCTCCGTGCCTCCATGAAGCGCGAGGAGGGGTCTGGCTAGGCTTGGGCGTCACTAAGGGCCTGCCCCCGCGGATTGCTGAAACGCCGCTTCATTTGGCTTTTTCTTTTCTTTTCCTACATCAGAAAATGAAACCAGTATGGGCCCAGAGGGGCGTGTATCGAACTGTGGTTCTTGGTTAATGCAACGTGCGTGTTATTCCCATGCCGTGTTGTTATTTTGCGCAGAGATAACCTAACCTGGCGCGTTTGGGACGCCCTTTCCTTCACGAGATGTCTGCGTTTGCTCAGGAACTGCAAAAAAATTGTTAGGGGGGTGCGCTAGAGGATTTGCCGTTCACCCAAACCTTGACTTGGCACTTTGCATTGCGGTACCCGAGGGGAATGGATTAGGAGAGATGTGCCAGCTTCCAGGCTCGAACGAGGGTGACTCACGAGAAGGCAGAGAGAAGAAAAAGGCTCGCGAAGGTAGAGAGAAGAAAAAAAAGTTCATGAGGGCACCTACCTAGCCCCCTCGCGAGGTATGCGAGAGAGAGATCACGAGTATACCAGAGCCTAAAAACACGGTAAAAGGCGAAGGAACCAAATCAGCAAGGAACGCCAAAGGCAAACTCGATTAAGGAGAAGCAAGCCAACTACGGAAAGCAAATGAAAAGCCTTGTTCGGCACCTAATCTAGTCTTCAAGTCTTCTCACCAGCGCGGAGCTAAGTGTTGTCCACTGGGCGTGGGAGGGAGCCCCAGGGCCTGAGGCCGGCGCTCCTGAGACTCCGAGGCGTGTACAACCCCAACTCATTATTACATGAGAGGGTCATGAGCGCTGATTCTTCACAGGCACCGGGCCTTGCTTCACAGGCTCTGGGCCTTTTTCACAGGCTCATGGCCTTTCTTCACAGGCTCTGGGCCTTGCTTCACAGGCTCTGGGTCTTGCTTCACAGGCACCAGGCCTTGCTTCACAGGCTCTAAGCCTTGCTTCACAGGTTCTAGGCCTTGCTTCATAGGTAGAACTTTCGGAGGTGCTGGATGTTCCAGGCGTTTTGGATAGGTGTCCCCTCTTGCATCTCCAAGCGCACGGCGCCAGGCCTGGAGATGTGGACGACCCTGAACGGGCCCTCCCACATGGGTGAAAGCTTGTGCAACCCTTCCCTGGAGAGGACCCGCCTCAGGACTAGGTCACCTGTCTCGAGCGTCCTGGAGCGAATGTTGCGGCAGTGGTAGCCCCGCAGCGCTTGCTGGTACCTTGCCGCCCTTAATGCGGCCTCACAACGACATTCCTCCCCTAGCATGAGATCCATTCCCCGCATGGCGTCCTGCTGTGTTTCATCGAACGCAAGGACCCGCACAGAGGGATGCTTGACCTCGTGAGGGAGGACTGCTTCAGCTCCGTAGACGAAGAAGAACGGAGTCTCGCCCGTTGGCTTGGTAGCGGTGGTGCGGATGGACCACAGCACGGACTGGAGCTCGTCGTGCCATTATAATGAGACAACATTTTTCCTCCTTACTATTGTCGTGAATTGCTTCGCAAATTGGAACAATTAAAACAAGTCAGTAACACTGTTCATGCTTACTACCAAGAGTTCAAATCTTATATGCATCATTGTGACATAGAAGAATCTAAGGATGATACAATGAATAGATTTTTGGTGGTTTGAACCATGATTTCCGTGCAAGATTTCAATATATTCCTCGTTGCATTACCAGTATGTATGTTCGCGCTTGTACCTTTGAGAGACAGATACAAGATGATGCATTAGGTGACTACAACAACTACTATTCCAGTTCATGCTCACCACCACCGGTTGGTTCCTCCACCGTTGCACCTACGAGAGCAGCCCCACCTTGGATTGTGAGCGCGACATCATCTCAAGAGTATGGTACATTGTCAATGTTCGTACCTACATCAGCTACGTCTTTGTGACAAGGTAACAGTAAAGGTATTGATGACATAACTTCACATGAGAATGATGCATGCCTAGTTAACTTGAATGCATCATGTGTTGAGTTACCTCTTGATTTGAGCAAACCACCTATTTTAGAGAATCTTGTTACTTCCATGAATGCATCATGTGATCAAACAACTGAAATACCAACAATTTTGAGTGCACCCATTGAATTAACTGTTGATGCAAAAGAACCAATGTTTAATTATTTCGATATGACCTCTAATCTTGGTGATGATTCTATGTCCAATGACTTATTGCATGTTTTCTTATTTAAGCATGTAAATTTGATGCAGAAAGGTTTATTCACCAATGTTGGGATGGTTTAATGATGAACATTGTCAATCTTTTGAAATGAATAAGAGCTTCACTTATATGTGCAAACTAAGTTGCAATATTTTCATGCCTTCTACTTCTTGTGATAATTTTTGGGCTTTAGATATTATGAACTATGAAATTTACTCATGTATACATGTGTCATATGTGCAAAAATCAAGGGAAGTAAAAATGGATGACATGTACATATACAACATGTACACCTTGTCTCTTTTGTTAGCCACATTTCATATTAAGCAATGCCGAGGACAGCTTTGTTTTCAAGAAGGAGAGGATGATGAGGACATGACTACCTTGGATACAACCAAAAATACTGCATACATGTATATTTGTGAGGTGATTTATAATGCAAACTATGCAATAATTTATTTATGTCATCCAGGACAAAAATACTTCAGAGACTTTTGTGCCATGTCTAATTGCAGGTGTATGGGACATTTGTAAAATCAGCATATGAAGATAAGGGGGAAAGAGAAGTTTAGGTGTTGTTCAAAAAGACCTCTCATGTCACTTTTGGGCCAGGAGAAGATAGAGTCCAAGTCTCTAATGTTCTGGATTCAGATTCGGACTGCAGAGACATACCTGACTCAAAACGCCAACTACTTTTTATAGGGACTCCGAATTGGGAGATTCTTCTTTTGTTTGAAAGTAGATTTCGTGCTCTTTCCAACACAATTAGATTCACCTTCAAATTCGTCCGAAGCATTGAGTTATGGATGAAACAATCTGACATTGCAGCAGAATCCCAGTCAAACTACAAGCCCAAAGGTGTTGCAGCACCTCCACTTGGGCCCATGAGCCTTGTACGACCTAGGGTTAGTTTTAGGCTGCCTTAGGACGTCCTCCCACCTCCTTGGTCGCCACCCCTTCCTCCTATATAAATAGATCCATCTAGTAGCTTTTTCCTTGGGATTGTTTAGTTAAAAGTTAGCCATTGCAACTTCACGTACTTCGTTTGTGTCCAACGACCAGGCCGAGACCGCTTACCAATCCCCACCATTATCAATACTTCATATATATTCGTAATATTCAGATTGCTTTATCATATTCTTGCTCATTCTTCGATTGCTTGCAGGAATAGACCTTCATGGTCAGGCTGACCGTGCTTCTGACATCGTCAGTAATCTCAGGAGATTGGTTTAGCGATTGCTAAGGCACAACGTCGTGCACATTTGTAGTCGGATCGTCAAAGTCGTCTCCACCAAATCGATAGTTATCATCTTATTGAAAGATCAGGACACCCTCGCCTCTATCATTTGCGGAAATAACGACGCATTTTCTAGCCGCATCAAAAGGAATGTTGGGCGCCGTTGCCCGGGAGACATCATCAACATCGATCAAGTACCTAATCACAAATTTCATCTCCTTGCAATTTACATTATTTTCCATTTGCCTCTCGTTTTCAGCTCCCCCACTTCAAAAAAATTGCCTTTTTATTCGTCCTCTTTTTCGTTCGCCATTTTCTCATTAGATTTAACTTTTTGTTTGCGTTCTTGTTTGCGTAGTTACGATGTCTCAAGAAAACACCAAATTGTGTGATTTTTCCAATACCAATAATAATGATTTATTAGCACTCCGATTGCTCCTCCCTCCTCTAGTGTGGAATCTTGTGATATTAATGCCGCTTTGTTGAATCTTGTGATGGAAGATCAATTTCTCGGCACTCCAAATGAGGATGCCACGTCCCATCTTAACACATTCATAGAATTGTGTGATATGCAAAAGAAAAAAGATATGGACAATGATATTGTGAAGTTGAAACTATTTCCTTTCTCTTTGAGGGATTGTGCAAAAAATTGGTTTTCTTCTTTGCCTCGCAATAGTATCGATTCTTGGGATAAGTGCAAAGATGCTCTCATTGCTAAGTATTTTCTGCCCGCGAAAATTATTTCCCTTAGAACTCAGATCATGAATTTTAAGCAACTTGAGCATGAACATGTTGCACAATCGTGGGAAAGAATGAAAATAATGCTTAGAAATTGTCCTGCGTATGGTTTAAATATTTGGATGATCATACAAAAATTTTATGCGGGATTGAATTTTGTTTCTAGAAATCTTTTAGATTCTGCCGCGGGTGTTACTTTTATGGAAGTTACTTTGGGTGAAGCTAGTAAATTACTTGATAATATTATGGCAAATTATTCGCAATGGCATACCGAAAGAGCTCCTACTAGTAAAAAAGTTAATTCGGTTGAAAAATTAGTACTTTGAGTGAAAAAGTTGATGCTCTTATGAAATTGGTTGCTAGTAAAAGTGCTCCTATTGATCTTAATGATGTGCATTTGTCTACTTTTATTGAGCAAAATAGTGATCCCGTAGATGTAAATTTTGTCTCGCGAAAAAATTTCAATAACAATGCTTATAGAGGTAATTTTAATCCTACGCCTTTTCATGGAAATTCCTCTAATAATTATGGTAATTAATATGGTAATTCTTCTTACAATAATAATAGGAACCCATCTGATCTTGATAATAACATTAAAGAATTTATCAATGCTCAAAAGGTTTTCAATACTACGATAGAAGAAAAATTTAGTAAATTTCATGATATGTCTAGAAGCATTGATAGAATTTCGCATGATGTAGAAATTCTCAACATTAAATTTTTTTTCACCCAAAGTTGATCTCAGTTAATCAATTAAAGCTTTGTATGTTTCTATGGATGAATTTAAGAAAAGAACCGCTATGCTTAGAGCTAAAAGAGAATTTTTAGAAAGAGCGTTTTCTACTGACTACTTTCATAAAAATGATGAAGATCTTAAGATGATTGGTGTTTCTTCTATTGATTCCTTGTTTATTAAGATTAAAATTGATGATAAAGGTACTGAAGAAGAGTGAACTTTAGCTAGAAGGCATCCCGATAATTCGGAGGGTGAAAATCTTGATGAAAAAATTGCTAAAAGTGGGTTTGGAGAGGTAAAAACTTTAACTAGTGATGTGCCCACTCTTTTGGATTACAGAGACATTAATTACGATAGTTTCTCTTTGATTGAATGTATTTTCAATCCATGATAAATTCACCTCATGTCTATGAAAAAAATAAAGTTTTCACTGAACATATCGTAGATGCCATGATGAAAGCTTTAGAAGAAAAGTTGGAATTAGAGATTTCAATTTGATGCGGAGCATTCTACGATCATCCCCATGTACACTATGACTACCCCGCAAGCCCCAAGTGGACATACGACGAGACCTCAAACATATGCCATTGGACACAAGGTGAACCCATCCGTAAATTATTCCCCTTTCCACTCATATGAGACATGGTTGCTACCTAATGCAAAGAAACTACGTGTGCTCAGGAACCAAGCAGACAACCATGGATATGGTTGAAGCGTAGGACAAGTCCACATCGAAGCGGATCAAGAAGTGCCTCAAGTGGAGTCACCGCAGAGCTACAGCTGCCGGACATCCGGTAGGTGCCCGGACATCCGGCGCCACCAACCAGAAGAAGGCCAGAGAGAGATGGACGCCATGTGACTCTAAAGCAGCCGGACCTCTGGCCGAGCCCCGGATATCCGGCGCCCCGCGACGGGCCGGACATCTGGCACCTGCCCAGAAATTCGGCCCAGGCTATCCAGATAGCACAGAGACCAGCCCCGCCAGCCTGGACATCCAACCTGCAAGCCCGGACATCTGGCTCCTCACGAAGGCCCGGACATCCGGCCAGACGCCTGGACATCCGGCTCCGCCTGTCTGCGCACAGTGAAGGACGGAGGCCCATGCACCCCTTCGCCCACCTAGAATATATATAGTCCTCCTCCTCCCTCTTTCTAGGGTTAGCAAAGGATTTTCTCATTTGTGAGATAGAGCTTTGATCATCCACTTGATACCCTTCTCCATTGGAGTTCACAAACTCTTCGGAGAAGATCCCCCAAGTGGATTCAATACCTTTTCAGAGAAGATCCCCCAAGTGGATTCAAGACCCCTCACGGTAAGATCCCTCGCGGATTCAAGGCCTCCTCATGGAGATGAACTAGTTACCCTATATATCGTCCTTTGTTGGATTTGGACCGTGTGATCTCTATGTGTGATCGTTCTTGTTGATTTGAGTGATTCCAATCGTTTTCCCCTCGTGTTCTTCGTGTTGTTTGTAGGATCCGCTCCAATCGTGAAAGAATAGGCCCCTAGGGTTCTACCTACATCATCTTGGATTAGAGCAAGGTTGATCACGAATTCGGAGCCCCTACCCACCGTTTTCTAGCTTGATTTTGTAGTGTTCTTCCCCAAATTCAAAAATCCCCGCAAAAAATAGCCCCAAAGTTTTTTTTATGATTAGTTGGTTTGATAATGTTTTGTTGAATTTCATCAAATGGATTAGTTGTGTCTCGAGTAGATCTAGCTTTCCCCAGTTTTCTCCACTTTCCATCCACAAAATCCATCAAATTTTGCCGCCAAAATCCATCAAATTTCCCCCCCAAAATCATCAATTTCCGCCCCAAATCGAGTTCCTTGAGTTCATCCTCGGATTTGGAGCCCGGACATCAGGCTCGTAGCCTGGACATCAGGTCCCAGATTTTCGGCCCCGACCCTGGATGTCCAGCCCCTGGCATTTCAGTCTTTGGTGTTTTCACCGTTTTGACCATAACTTTCACATCCGGAGTCTGATTTGCGCATTCTTTACCTCGTTCAGTAGCTATTGACATACTCTATCCCTCTAGATAGGTTCCATCATCATTTGACTCCACAATTGTTTTGGAACTTTGGTATCTTTGCCTAGGGCTTCCACCATAGCATCCGCATTACCACCATGGACTTCCGCAACCTAACCCATTTTGTTCCCCTTTGCATTTGTGGTTGTTTGAGTAGCAATTCCATTCTCCTAAGGTGTTTAGGCTACTTAGAGATGGTTGCTTCTTCATCAACCACCACCATAACTTCTGCATAGGCTTGCCCACCATACAATTCTGCCACCCCAACTTAACCCAATTTTGTTTGTGTTGTGAGTTGTGTCTCCTAAGGTGTTTCGGATACTTAGGGATCGTTCTTTCAACTTCGACACCATGTATAGCCCATCATACCCTTCCACCTTAACCCATTTTGACCAGGTTTCCAGCAATACTTCCGCAACCACCACAGCTTTCCCGCAACCACCATTTAACATTTGAGATTTTGAGTCACCATTTCCGAAGGTGTTTCGTCTAATTAGGGACGGGTCTACATCATCTTCGTATCCACATCAAGATCACCGCCACTCATCATCTCCATTGATGGTAACCTCCATATCATCTTGGTATCATGGTATGTCGTCAGTGTACATTCTCCTTGCAATTGCATTGTTAACCCCTAGCCCATTTTGCGTCACTTGCCTATAGAAACTAGCCTTTGAGTATTGCCGGCAATGTTACTTGTGCACATTAGTGATCTCCGATCCACACCTTCCATTGCATGCATACCAAATCATATTGTTATCATCAAATCATCTCTTATGTGACAAGATTGTTCCCGCATATACACAATTGCTATCTTGGTTTGTGCATTTCGCATAGTGGCCATCCAAAAAGAAAAAGAAAAGAGTAAGCTTTTAAGCAAAGAGAGAGAGAACAAAGAGCTTGTAAGCAATATCCATAGCATACCACATCGCATATAAGATTGTCACATCCGATCATCTTGGATCATCTTGAGAGAAACACCGGGAACCATACGTACATAGCATACTTGGGATAGAAAGTTGATACATTTTTGCATCTTATAGGTTGTGCACAAGTGTCGTATCCGCCTATAGAGCAATCATGCTAGCGTCTCTCTTGAGTTGTGCAACACGAGAATTTTCCAAGCATTCCACATTTTGAGCTCATTCCTTGGTTGCACGACCCCATCTATCTATCCGTGTGTGTGTTTCCATGTGCCTCATATTGCTATTGGTCTACTTGTTGAACTTGCGAATTTGTGAATCTCTTTCAACATTATTGACTCTTGCTAACATTTTGCATCAAATTTTTGTGCCACTATCCTCACCGAGCTCCACCATAAGCCTTATTTGTGTAGGTGTCAGAAATTGACGAGATCGGTACCAATTGTGGTTTTTCCTTGTTACATCATTGAGTCATCATTGATCCACTGTCAACATCGGTCAAGGTACATTTGGCACAGTTCTCTCCTTTCTTCCACTCATATTTTTCGAGTCTTGTGATGGATAGGCAAGGCATTCAATCTTCGGTCTTCAACAACAACGATGGCGCAAACAACTATGTCACCAAAACATACATCTTCAGACTACAACGAGAAATGCAAGGAACACATTCTACATTGCGAGAGCGCATCGACAACCTCACCATCGACATACGACACTCCGAAGCAAGGAAAAGGGACTACATCGACACAAAGTTGGACGAGCTAAATGATCAACTATGAGACATGGTGTCCAACTACAAGTCTTCTTCATCCCCTTCGTCATCCTCAAGGCGGCAGCGAGCGAGTCGACCACCTTCGGAGCGCCCATGCGATGCAAGCGCAAGTCATCCACGTCCACATCTACAGGACGACCATCATCACATTCGTGATCCATATTGTCATGAAGGGCAAGTCACCTCCAAGCATCATGTGCACAATGATGAACGGCATCGACTACGAGCTCATGCACGGCAACGACACCATCAACATGAAGATGCTCGCGACATGCAAACCTACAAGTCCAAATAAGCTCTACATCAAGCTATGACCAAACTTTATGAGCACAAGAGAAGACCACGAGACAAGCACCACAAAGAGGAAGCTACGGTACCACCACCACTTCGGCATCTTTGCCAAGTGTCATCAAGGCATCCCTGCCTTTGGATGTATGGCGTCTTTGACTACTTCCCACGAGTATGCCTACATTGACTTCATCAAGTCCAAGGCGACCACCTACAAGCGAGGGCGACAGATCCATCTTCAGAAGCCCCTCAAGGAAGATGGCCGAGCATGGGAAATTCCCTTCGGTCATGGCGACGAGCTACGAGGTGCCACATCATATGGGCCTCCTAACATAAGACGGCAACAAGACTGTTGGATTACGGGTTCCGTAGACCCTTGAGAGGTTCGAACACTGGGGTACGCACGAAGAACACTCTCTCCCTAGCTCGCTCGCTAACGATCCCATGGCCTAGCTCGACGGACCCAAAGAACGAGAGACATAGAGATTTATCCTAGTTCGAGCCACCTTGCGGTGTAATACCCTACTCCAGCTTTGTGGTGGATTGTCTCAAGGGGCTGAGGATGAAGTAGTATAGTGGATGAACAACCTCGGGAGGTGAGGTGTTCTTGAGCTAGATGAGCTGGTGGGTGTGAGGATGGAGTCGATCATCTGTCCTCTCTACGGTGGTGGCTAAGTCCTATTTATAGTGGCCTTGGTCCTCTCCCCAAATGTAGGTGGGAAGGGATCCACAACAGCCAAGTTTGTAGGGAGACAACTAGTACAAGCTATACTGAAAAAAGTAGTCTTCGCCTGCAAAAGGCTCTAGTGGTGATGCTGATGTGGGATCCGCGATAACCTCCGTCCTGTCGTCCTGGTGATCTTGGTCTCGTTGCACCGACATGGAAACCTTTGCCTGATGCCTCGGGACCCCGTGCCTGCGCTTGCCTCCATAACACCAAAGAGGAAAATGGTACACTGCGCCCGCTGGCGCCCGCCTGGCCTTTGTCGTCATGGCTCACGTCATGCGAACCTCATGAGGTGCACCCTGCATAGATATCTTCGCTCCCAGGAGCCAGCCTAGTGAGGCCGCCCCCAGGGAGGTCTTGGTTTCTTCCGCCTCGCGAGGCTTGGCCCCTCGTGAGGGTCTTGAGTTGTTACTACTAAAGTTGGGCCGCACTGGGCCGCCGATGGAGCCATGCCACGGGCCACAAGCAGGCAAGTCTGGGCACCCCCGGTCCCAGAACGCCGACAGTAGCCCCCGGGCCCAAGGTGCGCTCGAGCTTGGCTTCGAGGCGAAGCCAAGGGGCAAGCACGATGCGCCGTGGGCACCAACCAACAGCGGCGTCGGTCGACACATGGCGATTGACGGGACGTGGGCGCCTTTGCTTCCCACGCTACCTCGGCATCCGTCCTTGCCTGAAAACAGTCTGGCGCCCACCACAGGGCTTTCATTGCTCTCGCTTCGTCTTGATCCAGATCCCCTTATCCTTGCCCAAAGAGACTCCAGATCCGCCGAAACTTTTCCCGAGGTTGCAGCCGATGGCCACCGACAAGGCTAAGGCCGTGTGCTTGAAATCCTGGTTCGAGCCCGCCCTAAGCGCGTCCACGGTCTCGGAGAAGAACCTCGTTGTCGCACTCCTGATGGCGGTGGGCGACAACAACGAGGGGGGAAAGACCGTGCTTTGGTCCGGCTCCGCCGAACCGGAGGCCTCGGGTAGTACCTTCTACCCCTTCTTCATGCATAGTGCATTGCAGGGCTGGTCCCCCCTTTCTCTGAGTTTTTCTATGCGGTCCTCCGCCATTACAAGCTCCACGCCCTCCATCTTCATCCCAACTCCGTCCTCCTCCTATCGATCTTCGCCTTTTACTGCGAAGCATTTGTGGGAGTGATGATGTCCGTGGCGCTGCTTCGCCATTTCTTCTACCTCCGGAACAAGGAGGGCCAGTGCTCGGGGTGTGCCAACTTCGTTGCGGCCAACGGAAGCAACACAATTTCAAGAGCCGGGAAGAAGGTGGAGGGCTTCCGGAACAAGTGTGTCATCATGGACGCCAAGAGCCCCTACCCTCGGCTGCTGCTACCGACGGGGATGCCAGCGCCTCATGAGGGGTGGAATAGCGCAAAGCTCACCGACCCATGGGCGGAGCAGATGCCGGGGAAGATGGTGGCCGATCTGAAGCCTGACGACCCAAAGGCGGAGAAGCTGACGGGGTCCATGATCGTCAAGGAGTTCCTAGCGCAGCGCCTGGCTCCGCTTGCTCGCGCCCCTTGTGGAAGCTTACGGATGAGGGAGGTGTCCTCCGCCTGCGCCCGGATGCCTTGTCCGATGAGGAGCTAGACGAGGCCCTCTGCCTCCTAGTCTGGGAGGATCAGGGGTAACCGCCTGATTCCTACTTCCGCTGTACCGCCGCCCGAATGGGGCGAAGATCAGTGCTGCCATGCTCGTCTTCGACGAGCGCGGGCTCTTGCCACCGGCACCCACCGGAGCCCCGGTGGTGGTGTTCTCCGGTGAGTCCGTCCAGGAGGAGAGTTAAGACTCGGTGGCAACCCAGGGGGAGGGGGAGACTTCTTGATGCGGAGCATCCCACTTTCATCCCCATGTACACTCTGACTACTCTCCAAGCCCCAAGAGGACATACAATGAGACCTCGACAATACGCCATTGGACACAAGGTGAACTTACTCCTCTTTGAACCATCACATTCCACATAGGAGACATGGCTACTACCTCATGCATGGACCTTGCATATACCTAGGTACATCCGAGATGACCATGGAGAACCAAAGGACCAAGGCCAAGCATGGAAGAGGAGAAGGAATAAGAAGAACGGACAAGACAGGACTTGCCCAGATCATTCGGGCGATCCGGACCGAGCCCAGACGATCCAGACGACCACTCGGATGATCTGGCTAACGTGGCCGAAGCCTGCTCAACGAAGCCGGATCATTCGGACAGTCACCCGGATCATTTGGACCCCCGACGCCCGGATCATCCGGGACCCCATCCGGATCATCCGGACCATGCCTACGCGCGTGACTTGGGCCGTGTCCCGTGTACACCTTCACCCCTCAATTACCCCTTCGTGGCTTAGACTATATATACTCCTCCCCCTCCTCTTTGTAGGGTTAGCATTGGTTTAGCTCATATTAGAAATAGAGCTTTGCTCATCCATTGTGGATCTACTCCATGAGAGAGACCGCGACCCCTCTACGGAGAAGATCCCCTTGGATTCAAGACCCCCTCTTGCCCCCCCAAGACCTCCTCTACGGAGATGAACCGGTTACCCTATGTATCGTCCTTTGTTGGATTTGGATCGTGTATCTCTTTGTGTTCATGGATCTAGCACATGTGTGATTGTTTCTTGTCTATTTGAGTGATTCCTCTCTTTCACCTCGTGTGTCCCCCCACGTGTTCTTCGTGTTCTTAGTTGGGAATCCACTCCAATCGTGAAAGATCGGGCCACTAGGGTTCTACCCTACATCATCTTGGTATCATGAGCCACGTTGATCATGATTTCGGAGCCTCCCCTCTGTAAGTGCATCTAGTGCCACCCCTAGTTGGTTTTGGAGTATTGACGACATACCTGGTTGAGGGACTAATGTGTTTGTGAGAATTGCAGGATAACACAGGTAGTAGTCCCTCATTGATTCGGTTTACCTACTGAGGGAGTCCTAGATTAGGGGGTCTCCGGACAGCCGTACTATATCTTTCGGTCGGACTGTTAGACTATGAAGATACAAGCTTGAAGACTTCATCTCGTGTCCTGATGGGACTCTACTTGGCGTGGAAGGCAAGATAGGCAATACGGATATGTATATCTCCTCCTTTGTAACCGACCTTGTGTAACCCTAGCCCTTTCCGGTGTCTATATAAACTGGAGGGTTTTAGTCCGTAGGACAACAGACAATCATACCATAGGCTAGCTTCTAGGGTTTAGCCTCTCTGATCTCGTGGTAGATCTACTCTTGTACTACCCATATCATCAATATTAATCAAGCAGGACGTAGGGTTTTACCTCCATCAAGAGGGCCCAAACCTGGGTAAAACTTCGTGTCCCCTGCCTCCTGTTACCATCCGCCTAGACGCACAGTTTGGGACCCCCTACCCGAGATCCGCCGGTTTTGACACCGACATTGGTGCTTTCATTGAGAGTTCCTCTGTGTCGTCGCCGTTAGGCTTGATGGCTCCTATGATCATCGATGGCGATGTAGTCCAGGGTGAGACTTTTTTCCCCGGACAGATTTTTGTATTCGGTGGCTTTGCACTGCGGGCCAATTCGCTTGGCCATCTAGAGCAGATTGAAAAGCTACGCCCCTAGACATCAGGTCAGGTTTGGAAGCTTAAACTACACGGCCGATGTCTGCGGAGACTTGATCTCCGATGGATCCAAGCCTCTGCCTTGTGCGTCACGCGGTCATGATGAGTACGATTTGGCTCTACCATTAGACAGTGTTCAGGAGATCGCACCGGCAGCCGCTCTGACCCTCAATTCGGAGCCAATTGCGCCGTCCATGGACGGGTGGATGAACCCCGCCACGGAGGCCTTACCCTCATCGGCGATCGAGCCGAACATCGACCTTACTCTGCACGAGAGCCGTGTTGACAAACTGTCGGATCTCTCTCCGGCCACGGACTCCGAACCGCCGGCCCCCGTTCCTAGCGAATCCGATTGGGCTCCGATCATGGAGTTTACCTCCGCGGATATTTTTCAGCACTCGCCCTTTGGCGACATACTGAACTCATTAAGGTATCTCTCATTGTCAGGAGGATCCTGGCCGAACTATGTCCGGCAGGATTGGGATGCGGATGACAAAGAAATTCGCGGCCCGCCCACCACCCATTGAGTAGCCACTGTCGATGACTTAACCGACATGCTCGACTTTGACTCCGAAGACATGGACAGTATGGACGACGATGCGGGAGACGAAGATGAACCACTGCCCACAGGGTGCTGGACAACCACCTCATCATATGATATATACATGGCGGACACACCCAAAGAAGGCAATGGCGGCGAGACAATGGAGTATGACCCCTCCAAGAAGCAACCCGAGCGCCGACGTCAGCTGCGCCGCTCTAAGTCCCGCCAAAGCAAAAGTGGTGATAACGGCACAGGAGATAATAACACTCCGGATAGTGCCGAAGACAACAACAATCCCCTCCAGCAAGATTTAGAGCAGGAGGATGGAGGAGGCAGCCCTCCTGAGAAAGCGGCAGATGGAGAGGCGGAGGATGATAATTACATACCCCCCTCCAAAGATGAGGCAAGCCTCGGCGATGACGAATTCATCATGCCAGAGGATCCCGTTGAAAAAGAGCGCTTCAAGCGCCGGCTTATAGCCACGGCAAATAGCCTTAAGAAAAAGCAGCAATAGCTTCAAGTTGATCAAGATCTGCTAACTGATAGATGGACCGAAGTCCTGGCGGCCGAGGAATATAAACTCGAACGCCCCTCCAAGAGTTACCAAAAATGCAGGTTGCTACCCTAACTGGGGGAAGAAGCATATGATGCGGCTGATCGGCCACCTCATGGCCGTGATAGAGAGGCATTCCAGCCAAAAACTCAACCTGCACCCCGGCGCCATTCAAATAAAAAGGCATGGGGAAATACGCCAGACCTGCGAGACATATTGGAGGACAAAGCAAAACATGCAAGATCGATCTACGAATCACGAGGGAGCGCCACTATGCGAGACGATAAACATCACACCGGATACAGTAAAAGTCAATCTGGCCGGGCAGAACATAGCGGGCAACACCCATTCGAGCTGCGTCGCGATATAGCCCAATACGGAGGCGCCGCACACCCCCTATGCTTCACAGACGAAGTAATGGATCATCAACTCCCAGAGGGTTTCAAACCCGTAAATATTGAATCATACGACGGCACAACAGATCCTGCGGTATGGATCGAGGATTTCCTCCTCCACATCCACATGGCCCGCGGCGATGACTTACACGCCATCAAATACCTCCCACTAAAGCTCAAAGGACCAGCGCGGCATTGGCTTAACAGCTTGCCAGCAGAGTCCATTAGCTGTTGGGAAGATCTGGAAGCCGCATTCCTCGACAACTTTCAGGGCACTTATGTGCGACCACCAGACGCCGATGACTTGAGCCACATAATTCAACAATCCAGAAGAATCGGCCAGGCAATTCTGGACACGGATCCTAATAAAGAAAAATCAAATCATCGACTATCCGGATGTAGAGGCCCTAGCAACTTTCAAACACAACATCCGCGATGAGTGGCTAGCCCGGCACCTTGGTCAGGAAAAGCCGAAATCTATGGCAGCCCTCACGACACTCATGACCCGCTTTTTTGCGGGAGAAGACAGCTGGCTGGCTCGCAGTAACAATATGTCAAAGAACCATGGTACTTCGGATACCAAGGACGGCAATAGCAGGCCACGTCGCAACAAACATAAGCGCCGCATTAACAATGATAATACTGAAGATACGGCAGTCAATGCCGGATTCAAAGGCTCTAAACCCGGTCAATGGAAAAAACCATTCGAAAGAAGCACTCCGGGCCCGTCCAGTTTGGACCGTATACTCGATCGCTTGTGTCAAATACACGGCACCCCCGACAAGCCAGCCAACCACACCAATAGGGATTGTTGGGTGTTCAAGCAGGCTGGCAAGTTAATTGCCGAAGACAAAGATAAGGGGCCACATAGCGATGACGAGGAAGAGCCCCAGCAGCCGAACACCGGAGGACAGAAGAGGTTCCCCCCACAAGTGCGGACGGTGAACATGATATACGCAACCCACATCCCCAAGAGGGAGCGGAAGCGTGCGCTCAGGTACGTATATGCGTTGGAGCCAGTCGCCCCAAAGATCAACCCATGGTCCTCATGTCCGATCACCTTCGATCGTAGGGACCACCCCACTAGTATCTGTCATGGCGGATTCGCTGCACTGGTCCTAGACCCAATCATTGACGGATTTCACCTCACTCGAGTCCTTATGGATGGCGGCAGTAGCCTGAACCTGCTTTATCAGGACAGAGTGCGCAAAATGGGTATAGACCCCTCAAGGATCAAACCCACAAAAACGACCTTTAAAGGCATCATTCCAGGTGTAGAGGCCCATTGCATAGGCTCAATTACACTGGAAGTGGTCTTCGGATCCCCGGATAACTTCCAAAGCGAAGAATTAATCTTCGATATAGTCCCGTTCCGTAGTGGTTATCATGCACTGCTCGGGCGAACCGCATTTGCGAGTTTGAATGCGGTACCGCATTATGCATACCTCAAGCTCAAGATGCCAGGACCTCGTGGGGTTATTATAGTTAATGGAAACACAGAGCGCTCTCTCCGAACGGAGGAGCACACTGTGGCCCTCGCAGCAAAAGCGCAAAGCAGCCTCTCAAGGCAATCCACCAGTTCGGCTTTTCAAGACCCGGACACCTTCAAGCGCGCTCGAAGTAATCGGCAACTAGACCTCCTGGCACGATCTGAGCTCGCGTAGCAATACGGCCCCCACCCCAGTGCCAGCCAAACGGTGAAATCCGTGCCACGCGTACATAATTACGCATTAAAAATACCATGGGCACAGGTGGGGAGGGGGGCACAACTACGGCACGCCCCAAGACGCGGCTTAAACCGCACTAGGGGCTTCCCGCTTCATTATTTTTCTCTTTTCAGGACTTTAATCTCTGGAAACCCTGTCCGGCAGCATGATTGTCGAACACACGATGCAGCAACCAAGGAGGCAGAAAGCTACGTCACACCATGGAATTCCCAGGTGGATTACGATAACGAGTGAAATATTCGCTTTAATACTACTCCTCAGCTTGCCCTTGGAAGGGACATAGTCCTACTTTTTGCTTATCGCACTATCTGTATCATTCTCCTTTAACGCACCCTTTTGAATAAACAATGCGTAACATTACGACTATTATTGTATTCTTGTTATATATATATATATGTTCATTAATAACGCCTTGCAACCGTACACTTTGGTACGACCAATACACTAGGGGTTTAAGTACCCCCACAATATGGTGTGAGAAGTCCGAACACTTTCAAAAGTGCGGCACCCCAAACCTATAGCATTATATGCATCAGCTCCGAATCATGTCTTTGGTCAAATGTTGGGTTTGCCCGGCTCCTATGTTTTGGTACCTTACGTTCCACTCTATCGGCTAAGGTAGCGCTAGGAGAACTACTACGATTGTGCCCCGGTTCTGCTGGGCTAAGCACCTCAATAGAGAAAGCTAAAACTGACTGTCATGATAAGGCGAGAGACTGGTTGCTGTTCGGCGAGGTTTCGAGTCCCTAAAGACTTATGCCGCTTAGAGCGAGGAGCCGGTCCTTTCCGGCTTAAAGGCGTGTATCGCGCCACGAATTCGGCCTTCCCAATACCAGGGGCTTCGCTGAAATTTAAAATTATAGAATTCTACGGCTAAGTGAGTGTGATAAAGCATGATTAGTCTGGTTGCCTTGTTCGCCGTGCTGAGCACCTCCCTCGAAGGACCCAAAAATGGGAACAAGAGTGCTCAGGTTTATCCCGAACACCCCAGCACTCGCGGCATGGGGGCAGAAGTCGAGGACTAGCCATCTCTCAGATTGGATACACAGCCAAACAGAAGGTAATATTTTAAATTCAAACAAGCATTGCATAGCGCATATGAAACAAGTTTTCATCATACAGGATCACACGAGCAAGTTTACTCAAATATTACATCCTTCGAACATTCGTCCGGTACAAGATGGGCACCCTTCATGATACCCTCATAATAAATTTCGGGGGTGCGATGCTCCTTGCCCTATGACGGTCCTTCCTTGATCAGCTTCACGGCGTCTAGCTTGGCCCATTGCACCTTCACGCGGGCGAAAGCCCGGCGTGCACCTCCGATGCAGACAGACCGCTTGACGACTTCCAGCCGTGGGCAGGCATCCACAAGCCGCCTCACCAGGCCGAAGTAGCTGTTCGGAAGGGCGTCGCCAGGCCACAGCCGGACTATAAAGCCCTTCATAGCCTGTTCGGCCGCTTTGTGTAGCTCGACCAGCTGCTTCAGCTGGTCGCTCATAGGCACCGGGTGTTCGGTCCCAGTATACTGAGACCAGAACAGCTTCTTCGTTGAGCTTCCCTCCTCGGCCTGGTAAAACTGTGCGGCATCCGACACGCTGCGGGGCAAATCTGCGAATGCTCCTGGAGAGCTCCGGATTCGGGTAAGTAATAGGTAATTTACATTCACATGCTTGCTTTGAATATAGAATGCCTCACCCGCCGCTATTTTCTTCATCGTGTCAATCTCCTGGAGGGCCTTTTAGGCTTCGGCCTTGGCACTTTTTGCGCTCTCGAGGGCCGCGACAAGCTCAGACTCTCGCGTCTTCGAGTCAAGCTCCAACGCCTCGTGCTTCGTCACGAGAGCCTGGAGCTCTTGCTGCACCTCGCCCACCCGAGCCTCATGCCTTTCCCACTCGTTGCGGTCCTTGGCCGCTTTATCTTCAGCCTCGGACAACGATTGCCTTAGGGTCGCCACTTCGGTCACGGCCCCTGGCAAATTCATGATGATCCTGTCATTTTGTCATCGCATTCTTTTTATACATATCCATAAACTAAGTATTACTTACCTTTGTTCTCCTCGAGCTGCCTCTTGGCAAGGCCGAGCTCGTCCTTGGACCCTTTAAGGTCCTACTTCAGTGCGGCGACCTCCACAGTCAGTGCGGCAGATGCCAGCAGCGAAGCCTGCATATGCATATTGACATACTTATATTAGACTCCTGCGATATTGTTTGATCCTCTGTTCGGCTTTTCATTGTGAACACCGAACAGAGCATCAGGGGCTACTGTCTATGCAGTAATATTTTTCCTATATTTTAAATACTTAGCTCAAAGCCTGTTAGAAGGCTGGCACAGGCTTTAGTCAATCCGCTCTTGGCGGACTGAACCTTCTGGACCACCGCACTCATAATATTACGGTGCTCCTCGTTGATGGAAGTGCTGCGAAGTGCTCCCAGCAGATTGTCCGGCGCCTCTGGATGGACAGAGGTCACCTGCAGAGGCGTCTCACCCCTCTTGGAAGGAGGCCGCCTGCCCGAGTCCGGAACCACTGGAGGTTCCGGCACGGTGTACGGCTGAGGGCCGAACTCGGAGCCCTCAGGGGCCTTGTCCCCCTCTGCTCCCGGAGTCCGGAAGGCCGCCTTGAGGCGCCTTCGGGACTGTCTCCCCTCGACCCGGTGCCTCTTGAGACAATACCTCGGCATTGTCCGCAGGGCAAGGGGAGGTGGCGGTCAGAAGTGGATTGCTATCCATATCCGACGAGCCCAGGGAGCCGTCCGACGATACATCGATACGGGCTCATGGCGGCCTGCATAATCATATTCGGCGTTACGGAAAGCAGTGCGACAAAGGAATGCTATGAGTTACTCTGGTATCCGAATACTTACAACCCTCCCAGGGGCTTGGCCCTGGGCAACCACTCATCTTCGCATTCAGCAGCGGCGGTGGAACCGTCCGGAAGGAGAGTCCTTCCCTTCTTGGACCCTTCGGCCCCCCAAGTTGGGGCGGCCTTCCTTTTCTTGTCTCCCTCGCCTGGAGGGGGAGCGTCTTCTTCTTCCTCCTCGTCTTTGGGGAAGGAGTGTACCGCAGAGTCATCGGACGGTGAGTCCGATGACGCCTGGCGTCGGGAACTCTTTCGGGTTCCCTTGGCCTTCTTGGTCTTTTCCGGCACCGTGTAAGGAGCCGAAGTCAGCATCTTCGCCAGGAGAGCGTCAGCTGGGCCTTCGGGCAAAGGAGCCGGCCAGTCAATCTGTTCGGCCGTCTCCTGCTAGTCATGTCAGAGTTACGGGAGCTTAGATCCCGCATAGAGTCAAACTATGAAAAACAAGTATCCTGTGAGAGGTAAAACAGCTTACCGCACTGGCTTGGCGCTTCACGCAGAATCCGCGGTCCTCGGTAGTGGGAGGGGGAACCTCGGCGCTCTTGAATAGCACCTTCCAGGCATCTTCGTGA
Organism: Triticum urartu; assembly: GCF_003073215.2. Lineage (NCBI taxonomy): Eukaryota > Viridiplantae > Streptophyta > Magnoliopsida > Poales > Poaceae > Triticum > Triticum urartu. The sequence goes on along the minus strand of NC_053023.1, from coordinate 298,549,245 downwards.
GTTGTGTCGAAGAGCCTGTCCAGAGTTCGGTGCTGGGCCGGGTCGAACTCCCACAAGTTGAAAGCCCGTTGTTGACACGGGAGGATCCGGCGGATGAGCATGACCTGGACTACGTTGACGAGTTTGACCTTCTTGTTCACCATGTTTTGAATACATGTTTGGAGTCCGGTCAGCTCTCCCGAACTACCCCAGGATAGGCCCTTCTCTTGCCAGGAGGTGAGCCACGTGGCGAATCCCGATCAGAACTCGGGGGCCGCTGCCTATTTAGGGTCACGCGGCTCGATGATGTAGAAACACTCCGATTGCCACCCCTTTATGGTCTCCACGAAGGAGCCCTCGAGCCATGTGACGTTGGGAATCTTGCCCACCATGGTGCCTCCGCACTCCGCCTGGCGGCCGCTCACTACCTTCAGCTTGACGTTCAAGATCTTCAGCCATAACCCGATGTGGGGCTTGATGCGGAGGAAGGCCTCGCACACGACGATAAACGCCGAGATGTTGAGGATGAAGTTCAGGGCCAGATCGTGGAAATCCAGGATGTAGTAGAACATGAGCCCCCAGATGAATGGGTGGAGAGGGAATCCCAGTCCGCGGAGGAAATGGGTAAGGAACACTACCCTCTCATGGGGCCTGGGGGTGGGGATGAGCTGCCCCTCTTCTGGGAGCCGGTGCGCGATGTCGTCGGGCAGGTATTCGGCTCTCCTCAGCTTCTTGATGTGTCCCTCCATGACGGAGGATACCATCCACTTGCCTCCCGCTCCGGACATGGTTAGAGAGGGTTGAGGTGGGAAATGCGGACTTGGGCGCTGGATCCCGAGTGTGCGAAATTGGATGAGCAAAAGAGGAAGAATGCGTGGATGAAAAGGTGAATCCTTGTCCCTTTATATGGGCGGCCGAAACTATGCGCCCCCACTAGCCTGGTAAAACTCGTTTATCCCCCAAGCACCGTAATCGATGGCGCGGTTGGGTTACCCACGCCCATATCGATGAGAATCCCGTGATAAGGGGACACGATCTCTGCTTTGACAAGACGTGTCAAAAAACTGCCTCGCGTTATGTGCGGGGCTAATTAAAGGAAACGGTTCGAATAATCACTGGGCCATGGCATAAGGTCGTGTTGCCAAAATAAGTCAGCAAATTAGATTTTCGGAAATATTATTCTCTCTACGGTGGTATGTGGAACTTATTTTGCAGGGTTGGACACTATCCTTGTATTCAAATTCTTCCGTGGTGTATTCGGAGGAGGAACCCGCCTTGCAATGCCAAAGACAATAACTGCGTGCCGGACTCATCGTCATTGAAAGCCTGGTTTAGGGGCTACTGAGGGATTCCTGGATTAGGGGGTCTCCGGGCAGCCGGACTATATCTTTCGGCCGGACTGTTATACTATGAAGATACAAGATTGAAGACTTTGTCTCGTGTCCGGATGGGACTCTACTTGGCGTGGAAGGCAAGCTAGGCAATACGGATATGTATATCTCCTCCTTTGTAACCGACCTTGTGTAACCCTAGCCCTTTCCGGTGTCTATATAAACTAGAGGGTTTTAGTCCGTAGGACAATAGACAATCATACCATAGGCTAGCTTCTAGGGTTTAGCCTCTCTGATCTCGTGGTAGATCTACTCTTGTACTACCCATATCATCAATATTAATCAAGCAAGACGTAGGGTTTTACCTCCATCAAGAGGGCCCGAACCTGGGTAAAACTTTGTGTCCCCTGCCTCCTGTTACCATCCGCCTAGACGCACAGTTCGGGACCCCCTACCCGAGATCTGCCGGTTTTGACACCGACACCTACCAAAGATGACCCCTAAAAATGTGTGAAGACATTGAAGACAATGGTGGTCTGTGAAGAGTTTCACATTGAAGACTATGACATGAGAAGACATCGTATGAAGACTATGGACTGCGAAGACATAGTTGTTTCGTAGTTTCCTTTTCTTTGTTGAGTCATAGGAACCACCGTACTGTTAAGTGGGATCCAAGTGAACAAAGTCAGAGTGACAGAAGTGATGCTCAACCAAATCCTATGTCTTCTAGCGAAGATAATGAGAGCAAATCTTATCCAGAGCTGGATAAGTCAGCTTTACTTGTAGCCCAGGTCAAGATGCCGCGTGTGTTTGAAATCTGACCATTGGACTTGTGTCAGTTCCTTAGTGACCCAGGGTCACTTCGGACAAATTTGGTCGAGTTGCCTCGTGGCTATAAATAGCCCAACCCCTACACCATAAATTTGTGGTTGCTCAGAGTTAGTGAACGACTTTTGTCGTTTGAGAGCAACCCACCTCGAAGCCTTTGAGAGAGAAATCCTGGCGAGGACAAAGCCCTATACACCCAGAGCCAAAGAGTGTTAGGCATCACTGAAGTCTTTCTGTCTGCTTGATCTGAAGACTTATTACACTTGAGGATTGTGAATCCTCCAGCCGGTTAGGCGTCGCATTCTGAGCATCCAAGAGTCATTGTGGATTGCCGGTGAATGAAGTCTTACCTGAGTGATTGGGCGAGGACTGTGTGTCCTTAGCTCAAGGGAAATAAGTTGAAGACGCGGTCTTCTGAGTTGAATCTTAGCCTCCCTAACCAGACGTACAGTCGTCACAGCAACTGGAACTGGTCCAACAAATACCTGTCCTCACCAAGCAATTGTTTCTAACCTTACCTCTCTCTTTACTTACAGTTTGTCTTCGTGCAGTCATTGTCTGCTTGCATGATCTGATTGAATTCACTGAGTGAAGACTGTTGTTGATTAGCTTCATACTATCTTCCATCTTGATCCATACTACCTAGCTGCTGAAAGTCTTCGTACTTTCACTTCACTACTTACTTGACTACGGCTTGTCTAGTGTATTCTACCTTCCGCTTCATATTAATAGGCTCATTGCTACTGTTTGTCTTCAAAGCCCCTGTGTTTTTAAGACTTCCATAAAAATCGCCTATTCACCCCCTCTAGTCGATAACTTGCACTTTCAATTGGTATCAGAGGAAGGTGATCCCTTGTTCTGTGTGATTCGTTTAACCACCTAGAGTTTTAGCTATGTCGACTGCAGGGATAATCAAACTCTCCGCTGCGTGCCCTGTCTTCGATGGCACTAATACCCCTACTGGAAGAATTAGATGCACATGTATCTTGAAGCCATTGGTGTCGACCTCTGGTATGTCGTCAAGAATGGCGTTCCCAAGGCTGGTGAAGGCGTCACCCCAGCTGATGTCAAGAAGTTCATTCAACTGGATTCTACTGCCAAGAACATCATTTGTGGTCATCTGACCAAAGAACAGTATGGCTGTGTGAGTGCTCTAGAAACTGCGAAGCTAGTCTGGGACTGGCTCTGCAAGGTCAATTAAGGCGTATCAACCTAGAGAGACTCAAGGATCAGTGTTCTGCACAATCTCTTCAACCGCTTCAAGAGAAATGACAATGAGAATGTTCAGCTCGCGTTTGATCACCTCACTGACATCACAAATGAGCTTCATGCACTCAGCGCCACTGAGATCACCAAGCATGAAATCGTCAAGACACTCTTGAGATCACTCGACAACTCATTTGACACCCTGGCCCTGATGATTCAAGAACACCCTGACTTCAAGACTCTCGATCCATCTAACATACTTGAAAGGCTCAACACATATGAGTTCCAGCTATCTGAGAAAAGAGATATCTATGGTCCCAACTATGGCCGAGCTCGTGCTTTGAAGGCAAAGGTTGTTTCCTCATTTGAAGAAGAATCTGACTGCAGTTCTAAGGATCCTGAAGACATTGGAAAGGAACTTTCCATGCTCATGAAGAAGTTCCAAAGGTTCACCAGGAAGAAAGGCTCCAGACAGTCTTCCAGATCTAGCTCAAGAAATGATGAAGCTTCCTCCCGTGACTACAAGAAGAGAATGTGCCACAAGTGCAAGAATCTTGGTCACTACATCTCTGAATGTCCTCAGTGGGTCAATGAGAACAACAAGAAGAAGAAGAGCAAGGAATATGATTCTGATGACAAGAAGAAGAAGAAGAAATCCTCAAAGTCTTCTTCCAAGTCTTCGTCAAAGTCTTCATCACAAGAAGAGCTCATCTACCAAGGGTCGTGCCTTTGTCGGCAAGGAAATGGATTCAGAGGAGGAGTCTGCATCTGAGGAAGTGGAGATGGAGTCTGAAGAGGATAATGATTCAGGCGTGGCAAGCCTAGCTTTAGTGTCAGCATACGTCGCGAAGTCCATCTTCGATACTGAAGACGATGGCCTCTTCACCAACGCTGATGCTAATGAGGATGACTCTGCTCCCACCTACTGCTTCATGGCACATGGTGCCAAGCTAAGCTCACGCGATGCTCACTATCAAACATCTTGTGAAGATGACTCTGAATGTAAATCTAAAACTAGCTACAAAAAACTTGCTAAAATTGCAACACAACAACAGACTGCTATAGAACATATTCAAAAACTGTTAGACAAAAGCGATGACATGTTGGACGCGGAAATGACTCGAACTCAGTCCTTAATTGAAGAAATTAAAAATCTTCATGTTAAGTACGAAGAACTTGAAAGTCGTCATGAAACACTCTCAACTAGTCATGAAAAGCTCTCCTATGATTATCTTCAAAGGAAGCAAGAACTTGAGAGCGGCTCATGAAGATCTTCAAAAGGAGAACGATTCACTTCGCGCTCAACAGATCAGTCCCGCTTAGGAAGGATTTGAACCACCATGTCTAAAATGCCTTGAGAATGATAACGCTACTTTTGTTGTTGGATGTTCTACTGCTACTAATGTTGCAATATCTTTAACTATTGATGTGGTAACTAACCCCTCTGCTAAGTATACCACTACTATTGCTGATTAGAATGCCGAGTTGAAGACATTGCTTGAGACAGGAATGTACATAAGTCTCAAAGGGCATCAGATACTATGTGATGTCCGCAAGAAACATATTCTAAACCGAAACCCTAGGAAAGAGGATGTTGGGTTCGAAAGGAACATGAACGTTGATGGTTCTTACTGGAATCCTGAGCAATACCCCAAAACCCCATGGGTTGCTGCAAAGGGACCTTCAGTGGATCCATCTACCTTATCTGGCTTCACTTGTGCTAACCCAATTATCATTGATGAATTCTTTGATGCAAACTATAAACTGTTCAAGAATCAGAATGGTGAAGTGTTTGCCAGGTATATTGGTACTAACTACAGGAATGGACCACCTTTGAAGAAGATCTGGGTGCCCAAGAGTTGTCTTAAAAATATTTAGGTGAATGTCATCATGACACCACCTGGGATGAAGACAAACTCCAGACCAAAGGCTTCACATGGTCCAAAGGATTTATACAGACAGAGGACTCACCAGAGTGACCCTAACACAAATGTTTTGCAGGGAAACCATACTCAGGCCTATGAATATGAGTGTGTTTCATCAAGCCGCCATGTTCATAAGACCAAGAACTATTCTGCTTATTCTTATGAGTACTATTCACCTCCTGCAAGACTATTTGCTAGGGCTCCCAAGCCAAAGTTCTCAGATGCTGCAGTTAGACTCATTGCTTCGAACTCACCCTTGAAGATATGGGTGGTTAAGAAAACTTAACTCTCTTTTGGAGGGAAAGGTCTCTAGCCGGAAATCAAAGGCATCAGATGCTATTGCTGGAGACCTAAAACGTCTTGTGGGGCGCGAGATAAAATGCCCAAATGGTCTTATTATGTATTTTGTTCCTGAATCGCTTGTTATTCATCCTATCAGTCGTAACCTCGATCTGAGCTTTCATAATCCACTTGCTCGTCAAATGTTTATGCTTCACAATACTCTTTGTGAAGCCTATCCCCCTAACTGCATTGTAGGGTATGACACCAGCTGCTTCAGAATGGATTATTGATATTGGATGCACTAACCACATGACTGGCAATCAAAGTCTTCTCATGGACTCAACCTTACGTCCATCTGACAAGAGTCATATCACATTTGCTGACACTGGTAAAAGCAAGGTATTGGGTCTAGGTAGAGTTGCAATCTCAAAGGATTAGCACATGGATAAAGTGATGCTTGTTGAATCCCTTGGTTTCAACTTAATGTCTGTCTCAATGCTTTGTGATTTGAACATGATTGTGATATTTGGAAAATATCTTTGCCTTGTTCTAATGGAATCTGACAAGTCTCTAGTCTTTGAAGGTTACCGAAAATGTGATCTGTACATGGTAGATTTCTCAGCAGGACCACAGTTGGCAGTATGTCTTCTAGCAAAAGCTTCAGAGTGTTGGCTCTGGCATCGGAGGTTAGGGCATGCTGGCATGAGAAACTTGTACACTCTTGTGAAGAAGAAGCATGTCGTAGGCATCGAGGGCGTCAAGTTCAAAAAGGATCATCTGTGTGGTGCCTGCGAAGCCGGGAAGATGACTAGGGCCAAGCATCCCTCGAAGACAATCATGACGACATCACGTCCCTTCGAGCTGCTTCACATGGACCTATTCAGCCCTACTCATTACTCCATCTTTACTACCACTGCTTATCTCTATGGTTTCATTATTGTTTATGATTACTCTAAATATACATGGGTGCATATAATTCTCTACAAGACTAAAGTGCAGGATGTCTTCATAAGATTCGCAAATTGTGCCATGACGAACTATGGCATCAAGATCAAGCACATAAGAACTGACAATGGCACAGAGTTCAAGAACTCTGGCCTTGACACTTATCTTGATACATTGGGCATCACTCATGAATTCTCACCTCCATACACACCTCAGCAGAATGGCATCGTGGAGCGCAAGAACAGAACACTCATTGAGATGGCTCGGACGATGCTTGATGAGTACAAGACTCCAAGGAAGTTCTGGCCTGAAGCCATTGATATTGCATGCCATGTTATCAACCATGTTTATCTTCACAAGATTCTAAAGATGACATCATATGAACTACTGACTGGTAAGAAGCCAAATGTAAGCTACTTCAAAGTATTTGGTGCCAGGTGTTGTATCAAGGATCCACATCACACGTCAAACTTTGCACCAAAAGCACATGAAGGTTTTATGCTTGGTTACGAAAAGGATTCACACTCCTACAGATTCTTCAACCTCTTTCACTATAAAGTGGTTGAAACTATGGATGTGCGGTTCGTTGAAACTAACGGCTCGCAAAGAGAACACCTGCCAAATATGCTAGATGAAGTCCCGCCTAGTGAATCAATCAAGCTTATGGTTACTAGAGAAAGCATACCTTCAGAGGCACAGGCTGAAGAGGAACTTATCATTTCTGCACCAAATCAACCTGAAGACTCTGCTCAGCCTGAATCCAATGCTGAAGATGAAGACAATGATCAGCAAGAGCAAAATCTTCGTCCAGTTCATCATCGTGTTGCAAATGAAGTACAGATTGAGAAGATAATTGATAGCATCAATACACCTGGTCCCCTTACTCGATCAAGAGCAACACAACTAGCGAATTTTTGTGGGCACTTTGCATTTGTGTCCATATCTGAACACAAGAAAGTTGCTGAAGCCTTCATGGAACCTAAATGGATTCAAGCTATGCAAGAAGAGCTTCAACAGTTTGAGCTGAACAATGTATGGGAAATGGTCAAGCGTCCTGATCCTCGCATGCACAATATCATAGGCACAAAATGGATCTATTGCAACAAACAAGATGAGCATGGTCAAGTTGTCAGAAACAAGGCTCGTCTCGTTACTCAAGGATACACTCAAATTGAAGGAATTGACTTCGATGAAACATTCGCTCCGGTGGCTAGGCTTGAAGCCGTTCGCATTTTGCTAGCCTATGCCAACCATCACAACATCCTCCCATATCAAATGGATGTGAAGAGTGCTTTTCTCAATTGCAAGATTGACGAAGTGTATGTTGCACAACCACCTGGCTTTGAAGATCCAAAACATCCTGATATGGTTTACAAGCCCAACAAGGCACTGTATGGCCTCAAACAAGCCCCTCGTGCTTGGTATGATACACTCAAGGACTTCCTGAAGAGCAAAGGCTTCAAACCTGGTTCCCTAGATCCCACTCTCTTCATGAAGACATATGATGGTGAACTGTTTGTGTGCCACATCTATGTGGATGACATTATCTTCGGCTGCACTAACAAAAGATACAGTGATAAGTTTGGACACATGATGCAAGAGCAATATCAGATGTCCATGATGGGTGAGCTGAAGTTCTTCCTTGGTCTTCAAATCCTTCAGCAAAGGAATGGCATCTTCATATCTCAAGAGAAATACCTCAAAGACTGCCTGAAGAAGTTTGGAATGCAAGACTCCAAGGGATAGATGACACCAATGCCAACTAAAAGTCATCTGTGCCCCGACGACAATGGTAAAAAGTTCGATCAAAAGGTATGCTGCTCCATGATTGGTTCTTTACTCTATTTGTGTGCATCTAGGACAGATATCATGCTTAGCGTTTGTACGTGTGCCCGATTCCAAGCAGCACCAAAGAAATCGCATCACTTAGCTGTGAAGCGAATTCTTCGATATTTGGCTTACACCCCAACACTAGGATTATGGTATCAAAAGGGCTCAGAGTTTGATCTAGTTGGATTCTCAGATGCTGATTATGCTGGTGACAAGGTTGATCGCAAGTCTACATCAAGCACATGTCATTTTCTTGGACGATCTCTTGTCTGTTAGTCATCAAAGAAGCTGAACTTTGTCTCTCTCTCCACTACTGAATCTGAATACATTATTGCTGGATCTTGCTGCGCTCAGCTTCTGTGGATGAAGAAAACTCTCAAGGACTATGGCATCCATCTGAATCATGTGCCACACTACTGTGACAATGAAAGCGCCATCAAGATTGCCAACAACCCAGTTCAGACAAAGCACATCCAGATCCGTCATTAGTTTCTCAAAGATCATGTCATGAAGGAATATATTGATATCATTCATGTCAACACTGAAGAGCAATTGGCAGATATCTTCACAAAGCCCTTGGATGAGAAAAGGTTTTGCAAGTTGCAGTGTGAGCTAAATACCTTAGAATCCTCGAATGTCCTATAATTGGACACACATCCTAACGCTTATGCATGTGATGACTTAGATGTGCAACACATGAAGTAATGTATATCTTCAAATAATGAAGACATACACTCTAAGTGTGAATATATTAATGCGGAAATTGACTTCGGAGCACCACGATAATTGTGCGCCGTGTCTGGGTCTAATACTTCCTATACGGTGGGTAACGCCACCACCAAACTATTGTTTGAAGTGTTTTCAATTGGCATCACATTTGCATAATCTTCACATTTGATTTTGTCTTCAACAGTGGTTCAACTCGATGTTTATCTTGACAATGTTAATTTGGTATCTTATTGGTATATACATTGGTGTTCTGTCCTCTACATCATTCACTTATAGCTATGTCTTCATGTTTGAATCTTTTGACCTAAGTGAATGTGATCGGACCCTAACCCCCTCTATGCTTCTACCTCAGATTCTATCTATCCAAATCATATGCATTCTATTGAATCTGTCGATTGTCTTCTCTGAGTCCTTGTCAGCAGAAGACACAGAGACAAAATTGAATCTGTTTTAATACTACATCCTTTTGCCTGAAAACCGGAGAAGCGGGAATGACCACCCGACAATCCAGGTGTGCGTGGGAACATGGAACAACTTCCAAGGTGTTGCGTAATAACGATGTGCCGTCCATGTCCCTATAAATATACACCTCACCGCGGTCATTATCTTTTCCTCCACCTCGCACAAACCCTAGCGCCACCGCTAGCTCTCGACGACGCCGGCGACGAAGCGCTTAGCTGCCGCGACCTCACTGACGCCGTCCTCACGCCGGTTGTGGACCTCGTCACCTCCTCCGCCACCATAGGTGTCTTCCGTCGCCAAGTTAGGGCACAGAAGATTGACCTGCTCGGCCTCCAACTCCACTCCGTCTAGCAGTCCTTCGTGTGGTAATTAAAACTTACCTTTTACTGTCTTTTTGATCCAATAGATCCATTCTTCTTCGCCAAAAGTGGTTTGTAAAACTACAAAATTGGATCTATCATGTTATGCATCTCATCTCATGCCTATAATGTTCACTTCTGCTTCACTACTAGTTAGATTCCTCACTTGTACCTATTCCTGGATTTGTACAAATCTGGAACCAACTCTCAACAAATAAGTGAATGTCTTCACATCATGAGGTCAATGTCTTCAAACTAATTTATCTTTGAAACCATCTGAGAATGCATATGACCTCTTCCCCTTCCCTCGCATCTCTAATGCTATCACAAGTACATGTCCGTGGGAGAATCCCTTGGTTCTCATAGTCTGCATTCATTTGCAGAGTTCCTACAGCGTCACATCAATTCTCCTGAAGCCAGTTCATGTCTGACCAACAGATGAAAGCCTTTGCAAGTTCTGTAGCCATTCAGTCTGAACTTCATGGCGACAGAAAAGTCAGCAAGAAAGGGCGGTAGACAGTGGCATGGGGACACAGCCAAGGACCTACCACCAGATCTCTTTGAACTATGCAATGCCGTGAGAAGAACAAGAAGGACCTTGGACTCGACTTCAACCCCGGTGCATGTGCTCCTCGGGCTGATGGCACTCGTGATGCTGAACCCAATATCATCGGACCTTTCTACAACCTCGACGGTCTCCTCACTCACATTGTTGTTCGGGCGGCAACCGTGGAGCACTCTGAGAATAACACTGACACTGATGAAGCGCCAGCTCCACCAAGGCCAGAGAAGCAGAAGAAGTTGAAGGCTTCAAAGCCCTCGGCTGCACCTAAAGCTTCACATGCGAAGCCACTGGCCACTGCACCACCTGAAGCAAGTGTGCAGTCTGAAGATCTTTCTCACATCTCCAAGAAAACCGAGAAGTCTTCAAAGCAGATGAAGCTGATCCAGAGCTCTGGGCAAGAACTGACCCCAGTTGATATCTTGCGGAATGAAGAAGCCACCATTGATCTGTCCAGCGACGACGATCTTGGTGACGATGCTCTTGGGATGCTCATAAAGAGCAAGGAGGAGGCGGAGATCTTCAATGATCTGCCCCTGTTTGATGTGGATATCTTAAACAACTTCATTGATGAATGGTTTGAAAACCCCAGCATCAACATCGATGACCTTGAGCTTCCAATTGGCATCAGTGTCTCTCTCCATAGTACCATTGCTACTGATATTGCTCTGCCTCAGAAGATAGTTGAACTGAAAAACAAGATTGATCATGAGAAAGCTCAGTTCAAGAGGAATATGGCCAATCTCAGCGTGGCAGATGTTCAAAGCTTCCAGCAGATGTTGCATGAGCTCAAGGAGAAGTTTCATGAGAAACGCGAGGAAGCTAAAGGGTCCAAAGAGAGAATGAAATACTTTGCTGAGAAGAGTGTGCAAGCGCACAATGAGGCTGAGAAGCACAAGGCACTGGGGCGCCCTGGCATCAACCCCAGAATGGTTGCCAAGAAGAAGAAGAAGTCTGCTGCAGGACGCACTGAAGAAGTAAGGCATGAAGCACCTAACATTGTCTTCCCTGCCAGCATGACAGGCTCGAAGCCTAAGGTCCCCACAACTGCTTCTGAACTGAAGAAGACAAGGGAAGCTGAGGCTGAAGCCAGAAATCGCAAGAGCAAGAATGCCACTGATGATACCCCACATCCCAAGAAGCGGAAGACAAAGTCTTCGAAGAAAGATCGCGCTGCTCCCTCAGAGCCCCTCCTTGTCGAACCCATCTCAGTTGTTCATCCTGCATCCAACAACCAAGAATGTCAGCTAGTGCTTCATTAGCCTGCTTCCACAAAGGCTCCTGAAGCTGAAAAGATTCCATCTACTGATCCCTTCACAGCTGAAGACATTGTTCATCACGACAATGTAAATGATGATATGAAGTCCTTCCTCAGATCGAGAACCAACCGGTATCATCACCTGTTCTCATGAACAACGAACTTATCAGCATTGGTCGTCCATTGACGCCAATTGGTCAGGATGCATCATGGGCTGATCACCCTAAGACACACCAAGCCAAGACACACCCAGTACTCCCCCTACTCAAGTTACCACTCCGGTACTTGATGATGACAATTACATGGTGAAGACCACCCCATCTGCAAAGGCGTCGCCCGCATTGCGCAGGCTTCGCAAAGGCCCTAGGCCACAGGTCGTCATGCCGAGCGTTCCAGAAGGAGAAGTGCAAAACAACTCAGTGGCACGACAAGTGTTTCCTGACACCACTCCAACTATGAACGTCTCTGAGTCTGAAACCAAAGCTGCTGAAGACATTCCAGCTGCATCAGCCGATGACCAAGAAAAACCCCGTCAAGAAGAAGAGCGTGTTGCCACACCCCCATCAACCCAGAAGTTGTTCTTGAGGAGAACAAGTCAGTGTGAATCCCTCTAGCTACTCAAGTGGAGGTTGACAATACTGAGGCGGCCACCCACAACACTACTGAAGACAATGACGTCGTCATGGCTGAAGCTAATGTGGCGCCTAAAGTGAATATGGTGCTTGAAGCTAATGCTCCACCTGAAGCAAATCTGCAGCTCGAAGTCAATGCCTCTGCTCTTGTACCATCTCCAAGACCTCACAACATTGAGAAAGCATACGATCATGGTCAACTTGTCACCGTCCACTGGCCCATTCTGGTTCCTCCACCTGCTCCCGGACCACAGTTTGCCTATCATGTGGAGCACATGCCTCAGGTCCAGAAGCCAAAGCCTAGACTGCCAAGGTTTCTAGGTATTGCGACTTCGTGAGGATCATTCAATGTGAATGGCTTCAAAGCACACAACACCTTCTTTGATAGTGCCAAGAACCCATATTCGCAGCCAAGGATCTCATCAGATCGGTTCTGGAGCTATCAGCAACGCAGTTATTATTCTTGTGTCTTATACAATCAAGGGCGCATTTTTCCTCATATGCGTCTAGACTGTGAAGCCATCTCTGGCCTGCCCTGCTTGGAAGAAGCCCTAGGCTGCTTCAAAGATGCTGGCCCTCTACAGTTTGTGATCGACAAAGAAAATTGGAATGAGGAGCTTCTGCTACAATTCTATGCCACTCTTCACATTCGTGGCTACAACAGGGATCTGAAGACTTGGGTCCTTGAGTGGATGACAGGCGATGTACATCATGAAGCCAAAGCCTAAGATATAATTGAGCTTACTGCCCTGCCCACTCCAGGTGAATACTATGAACCTAGTTGTCAGCTACACAGGGATGCCTTGGGGAGCATATTCCAGAAGCCTGGGCCGAACATGAGCCAAATGTTGAGTATGATGAAGCCACTGCCACAAGATGCTGAATATCCCAAGGAGTTCTTTGTTGATGACCTGGAGTATCTGCCCCGCACTATCTATCATATCGTAAGGCAAACTCCCTGGCCTATCAAAGGACATTCTCCTGCTGCGAAGCTTGAAAGAGCAATGAAGACATTGGTTTTCTATCTCTCAAATGTCATCAGCTTCAATGCTCAGGATTTATTCATCAGGCAACTTGCTGCATCTGGCTCTGATCTGTTTGGTCTGAAATTTTATACTCCATGGGTAATGCACCACATTAAGCTTCACTCTAGTATCAACTATCAACCATCTGTGCGCAACCACCTTATCTTCTTGCCAGAGGTTGATATGTCTGTAGAAGCCATCTACCCTGAACCTACCAAGGAGCCTATATATCTTCACAATGCAGATCACCAAAGCTTCACGCAACCCATTGAAGGAGTTCTTGCTGCTACTCGAGTTTATCCTCTGGCTGGTAACACACGTGCACCTCATCATGCAACAACTGAAGCCACTGAGAGCGCAATTGCACAAAGGCCTCGGAAGCGATCTCGCGTTCTCAATGACCGAGAGCTTCTGGTGGCATTGCATCAAAAATAGGATAAGCATCATGACTGGTTCAAGCGTCAGATGCAGAGCCTCTTGGTGGATGTTAATCGCATTAGAAATCTTGCCACCAAGAATGCATTTGTCACTCATGCAACATGTCGCCTCTCGTGGAAGAGTCTGACATTGCTCAGTTCTGAAGATGATCTTCAACAAGATGGCTTCACCGAGAGATTCAAATTTGATTCCACTCCTCCCAGGAACGATGTCTTGTGTCGGACTCCCTCCCTCGAAGACTCTAAGTACTCCTCCTCAGCGGAAACTGTCGATGCCAGAGTCGTCGATGATGAAGATGATGCTACTTCACCAACTACAACTTCGCCTCGAATCGACACTGCACCAAGTTCTTCTACACCACCGGACTACAACGTCGACCCTGCACCTTCTCCTCCTCATGGGAACGAGTAGACGCTCTATGTCTTCAAACCTTTTTGGTCCTTACTGACAAAAGGGGGAGAAGCATTTGAGTTGATAGTCTTCAAGCGGGTCATTATTGGGTGGTTGCTATACTTTTTTGCCAAGTGTTTACAACTCTCGCTTTTGATACTTTCGGTTCTTTGAGTTGTAACACTTAAACTTGATGGTCGTATGCTACCTTTTTTGCCAACTATGTGATGCGATGGTAAATTACGCATGTGCAATGATAAATTCCGCACAAAGTCATTCCGCAGACGTCCATTTTTCATTATACATGTCACTATCGTCATTACATCCTTTCATGCATGATGAATTGTCCTCATAAGCTGAAGAGGATCTCGACAAGTAAAACCCGCCATGTGCATTTGCATTAAAACGCAAAATACTTATATGCACATCTTCAGGGGGAGCCTTTTGCTACTTATGAAGACAATACCTTATCCTTACATGTTCACATACTTATATCCCCGTTGAAAACTTCAACCAGTTTGTCATCAATCACCAAAAAGGGGGAGATTGTAAGTGCATCTAGTGCCACCCCTAGTTGGTTTTGGAGTATTGACAACAACCTTGGTTGAGGGACTAATGTGTTTGTGAGAATTGCAAGATAACACAGGTAGTAGTCCCTCATTGCTGGACAAGGCCCTCCGCCTCTTAGTCAAGGAGGATCAGGGGTACCCGCCTGATTCCATCTTCTGATGTAGCGCCGCCCGGATGGGGCGAAGATCGATGCTACCATGCCCGTCTTTGACGAGCCCGGGCTCGTGCCACTGGTGCCCACCGGAGCCCCGGTGGTGGTGTCCTCCGGTGAGTCCGGCCAGGAGGAGAGGTTAGACTCGGAGGCAACCAGGGGGGAGGGGGAGACTTCTTGATGCGGAGCATCCCACGTTCATCCCCATGTACACTCCGACTACTCTCCAAGCCCCAAGAGGACATACGATGAGACCTCGACCATACGCCATTGGACACAAGGTGAACTCACTCCTCTTCGAACCGTCACTTTCCACATATGAGACAGGGCTACTACCTCATGCATGGACCATTCTTATACCTAGGTACATCCGAGATGACCACGGAGAACCAAAGGACCAAGGCCAAGCATGGAAGAGGAGAAGGAAGAAGAAGAACGGACAAGACAGGACTTGCCCGGATCATCCGGACCCCCAGCCGGACGATCCGGACCGAGCCCGGACGATCCAGACGACCACCCGGATGATCTGGCTAACATGGTCGAAGACACCCGAAGCCTGCTCGACGAAACCGGATCATCCGGACGGTCACCTGGATCATCTGGACCCACGACGCCCGGATCATCCGGGACCCCATCCAGATCATCCAGACCATGCATGCGCGCGTGACTTGGGCCGAGGCCCGTGTACCCCTTCGCCCCTCACTTACCCCTTCGTGGCTTAGACTATATATAATCCCCCTCCTCTTTCTAGGGTTAGCATTGGTTTAGCTCATATTAGAGATAAAGCTTTGCTCATCCATTACGGATCTACTCCACGAGAGATACTGCGACCCCACTATGGAGAATATCCCCTTGGATTCAAGACCACCTCTTGGGCGCCCCCCCAAGACCTCCTCTACGGAGATGAACCGGTTACCCTATGTATCGTCCTTTGTTGGATTTGGATCGTGTATCTCTTTATGCTCATGGATCTAGCACATGTGTGATTGTTTCTTGTCTATTTGAGTGATTCCTCTCCTTCCCCTTGTGTTCTTTGTGTTCTTAGTTGGGAATCCACTCCAATCGTGAAAGATCGGGCCACTAGGGTTCTACCCTACATCATCTTGGTATCATGAGCCACGTTGATCATGATTTTGGAGCCTCCCCTCTGTAAGTGCATCTAGTGCCACCCCTAGTTGGTTTTGGAGTATTGACGACAAACCTGGTTGAGGGACTAATGTGTTTGTGAGAATTGCAGGATAACACAGGTAGTAGTCCCTCATTGATTAGGTTTACCTACCAAAGATGACCCCTAAAAATGTGTGAAGACATTGAAGACAATGGTGGTCTGTGAAGAGTGTCACGTCGAAGACTGAGATGAGAAGACATCGTATGAAGACTATGGACTGCGAAGACATAGTTATTTCGTAGTTTCCTTTTCTTCTTTGTTGGGTCATAGGAACCACTGTACAGTTAAGTGGGGTCCAAGTGAACAAGGTCAGAGTGACTAAAGTGATCCTCAACAAAATCCTATGTCTTCAAGCGAAGACAATGAGAGCAAATCTTATCCAGAGCTGGATAAGTCAGCTTTACTTGTAGCCCAAGTCAAGCTGTCGCGTGTGTTTGAAATCTCACCGTTGGACACGTGTCAGTTCCTTAGTGACCCAGGGTCACTTCGGACAAATCAGGTCGGTTTGCCTCGTGGCTATAAATAGCCCACCCCCTACAACATAAATTTGTGGCTGCTCAGAGTTAGTGCACGACTTTTGTCGTTTGAGAGCAACCCACCTCGAAGCCTTTGAGAGAGAAATCTTTCCGAGGACAAAGCCCTGAACACCCAGCGCCAAAGAGTGTTAGGCATCACTTAAGTCTTTCTGTCTGCGTGATCTGAAGACTTATTACACTTGAGGATTGTGAATACTCCAGCCGGTTAGGCGTCGCATTCTGAGCATCCAAGAGTCATTGTAGATCGCCGGTGAACGAAGTCTGTGAAGGTTTGGAAGTCTATCTTGAAGACTTACCAGAGTGATTGGGCGAGGACTGTGTGTCCTTAGCTCAAGGGGAATAAGGTGAAGACGCGGTCTTCTAAGTCGAATCTCAGAGTCCCTAACTAGATATACACTCGTCACAACAACTGGAACTGGTCCAACAAATACATGTCCTCACCAAGCAACTGGTTCTATCCTTACCTCTCTGTTTACTTACAGTTTGTCTTCGTGAAGTCATTATCTGCTTGCGTGATTTGATTGACTTCACTGAGTGAAGACTATTGTTGATTAGCTTCATACTATCTTCCATCTTGATCCATACTACCTAGCTGCTGATAGTCTTCGTACTTTCAGTTCACTATTTACTTGACTATGGCTTGTCTAGTGTAGTCTACCTTTCGCTGCATATTAATAGGCTCACTGCTACTGTTTGTTTTCAAAGCCCCCGTGTTTTGAAGACTTCAATAAAAATGGCCTATTCACCCCCTCTAGTCGATAACTAGCACTTTCACCCTCTTCGTTTTCTAGCTTGATTTTGTTGTTTTTCGTCCTAAAATCTGAAAAAACCCACCAAAATAGCCCCAAAATTTTTTGTGATTTGTTGGTTTGATGATGTTTTGTTGATTTTGATCCATGGATTTGCTTGGTTTCGAGTGGAACTAGCATCTCCCCAAGTTTCCCCACTTCCCATCCACAAAATCTCCTCAATTTTCACCTGAAAATCATCCATTTCCGCCCAAAAAAACGGACTCCGAGAGCAAATCCCAAGAGGATTGACCTACCCGGACCATCCGGACAAGGTCCCGGATCATCCGGACCCTCCCGGATCAGCTGGACGCCCCCCCCCCCCCGGACATCCGGACACCTAGACAACAGAACCAGCTTTGAAGAACCCGGTTCATCCGGAAGTACTCCCGGATAATCCGGACCAAGCCCGGATCATCCGAACCACCTCCCGGTCCGGCTTCGCCTGAAAATGACTGTGCTGAAATTTTGTTTTGGCCATATCTAATTCATCTGAACTCTATTTTTGACGTTCTTTAGCTCGTTTTCAAGCTCTTGACACCCCCCTTCCCACAAAAATACTACCACCAACATTTGACTCCATCAAATTTTTGGAACTTTGGCATCTTTTCCTAGGGCTTCCACCACAACCTTCGCATAACCACCACCGACTTCCGCAACCTAACCAATTGTGATCCATATAGCATTAGTGGTTGTTTGAGTTGTGATTTGTGTCTCCTAAGGTGTTTAGGCTACTTAGGGATGGTTGCTTCTTCATCAACCACCACCACCATAACTTCCGCATAGGCTTGCCCACCATACACTTCCACCACCCCAACTTAACCCAAATTTGTTTGTGTTGTGAGTTGTGTCTCCTAAGGTACTTCGGCTACTTAGGGATCGTGCTTCCAACACTGACACCATGTATAGTCCACCACCTTACCCTCCATTTCCACATTGCATACTCCACAACCCACCATTGCCATTCCGCAATTCCATTGAGCTTCCGCAACACCACCACCACATCCCACTACCACCATTTGACATTTGACATTTGAGATTTTGAGTTCGCAGTTTTTCCATTTCCTAAGGTGTTTCGGCTACTTAGGGACGAGCCTCCATCAAGATCACCGCCACTCATCATCACCAAGGAGGGTAACCTCCATATCATCTTGGTGTCATGGTATCCCTCCATTGTATATTCCCTTGCCATTGCATTGATAACCCCTAGCCCATTTTGCGTCACTTGCCTATTGAGACTAGAAATTTGAGTATTGCCCACAACGTTACTTGTGCACATTAGTGATCTACACCAACCATTGCATACATACCATATCTTATTGGTATCATCATATCATCTTGGGTGCCACAAGTTTGTTCCCGCATATACATTATTGCTATCTTGGTTTGTGCATTGTGGCCATATCAAAAAAAAGAATAAGCTTTTAAGCAAAAAGAGAGAGCAAAGAAGCTTGTAAGCAAGTGCCATAGCATCATACCACATTGCATATAAGATTGTCATATCCGATCATCTTGGATCATACCACCGGAACATCATACATATATAGCATACTTGGGATAGAAGTTGATACATTTTGCATATCATAGGTTGTGCACAACTGTCGTATCATCCTATTGAGCAATCGTGCTAGCGTCTCTCTTGAGTTGTGCAACACGAGCGTTTTCCGTGGATTCCACATTTTGTGCTCATTCCTTTGTTGCACGACCCCATTTATCTATCTGTGTGTGTGTGTTTCCGTGTGCTACATATTGTTATTGGTCTACTTGTTTCACTTGAGAATTTGTGAATCTCTTTCAACATTATTGACTCCTGCTAACATTTTACATCAAATTTTTCGTGCCACTATCCTCACCGAGCTCCACCATAAGCCTTATTTGTGTAGGTGTGAGAAATTGACAAGAACAGTACCAATTGTGCTATTTCCTTGTTACATCATTGATCCATCTTCAACTTCAGTCAAGGTACATTTGGTATAAGTTCTTCTCTTTCTCCCACTCATATTTGCTCGAGTCTTGTGATGGATAGGCAAGGCATTTCATCTCCGGTCTTCG
This sequence comes from Triticum urartu, assembly GCF_003073215.2. NCBI lineage: Eukaryota > Viridiplantae > Streptophyta > Magnoliopsida > Poales > Poaceae > Triticum > Triticum urartu. The sequence goes on along the minus strand of NC_053023.1, from coordinate 298,529,799 downwards.
ACAACCACGATAGCGTGAACAACTACATCACCAAAGCGTCCATCTTCGAACTAGAACGAGCATCAAAAGCCTCACATTCTACCTTGAAAGAGAGCATTGAGAACCTCTCCATCGACATTCATCACTCCGAAGCAAGGAAAAAGGACTACATCAACAAGAAGTTTTCCGCACAAAAGGAGGAGCAAGATGCAAGGATGGAGGAGATTCAGACCTTGTTGATCAACCGTTCTTCCCCTTCATAATCCTCAAGGCGGCGACATTCAAGTCACAAGTCACCGGAGCGCAAACAAGATGCAAGCGCAAGTCGTCCACGTCCACATCTCCATGGCGACCATCGTCAACATCGTCATAAAGGGCAAGTCACCTCCAAGAAACATGTACACGACGACAATGAACGACATCTACTACGAGCTCAAGTACGACAATGACGCCATCATCATGACGATGCTCACCAAGCGCAAATGCACAAGTCCCAACAAGCCATGCTTAACGCCAAGGCCAACCTTCATGAGCATAAGAGAAGACCGTGATATGAGCACCACCAAGACGGAGCTACAGCTACAATAACCACTTCGGCATCTTCGCCAAGTGCTATCAAGGCATCTTCACCTTTCGACCTACGACATCTTCGCCTACTTCCTGTGAGTTCGCCTACATCAACATCATCAAGTACAAGGTGACCACCTATGAGTGAGGGCGACACTTCCATCTTCGGAAGCCCCCCAAGGAAGATGGCCGAACATGGGACATTCCCTTCGGTCAAGGAGACAAGCTACGAGGTGCCACATCATATGGGCCTCCTACAATAAGATGGCGACAAGAAGGCCAAGGAAGGGCCATCCCCTTCGACCACGGTGACGAGCACGGACCTCTTCAACAACATGAAGACGGCACCCATATTGGACTCATACTCCGAGTCAAGCTACGAGACCGCACATGAGACCTTATCTTTGGTCTTAGAGGAGAGTGATGATGTGCCATCTCCGGCCTTCATCCATGGCTATGACTATGACATGATTGAGCGTGGAGACATTTGCACCTACATCTCTCCGACACAAACATATGACGAGATGCCCCAATTCCCATGTGAGGAGAGCCACCACCTCGTGGAGATGAGTGACTCCACCATACGTGACATTGAGAGCATTTCCTATGAGAGGATGAGTGTGACCACCACTAGCCCCACACATGAGAGTGTGCTACATATCCTATGTGAGGTTGAGAGCCATTTCAGTGACTCCGCAAACCATATGAGTGAGAGCATCATACCGGGAGTGAGTGAGCCACAACACTTAGTGAGTGAGGTAGTTGAAACAGCATGTGAGGGCACTATGCTTTCGAATGACTTAACCTCTACTCCTAGTGTGTTTTCTTCTTTGGTGCTAGGTCTCCTACATAACAACATGACTATCCTCGACGAGTCCATACCTCCAATGGAGACGATGATGGCCATGGTGGACGATGATGGACCCCCCACATGGTTCCATCACGAAGAAGATGACCACCATTTGGTCTTTGCCACCTCACCTACACCACATGGGTGGAATGACAAAGGTAACATAGGTGAAGGTGATGCTCTTGTCCCACTTGATGCGGAGCATCCTACGGTCATCCCCATGGACCTACCATCGTCTCACGAAGTGCCAAGAGGACCTATGACTCGAGCTAGACCTAGAGCTCTCGAGACCGAGGTGACTTCTGTCCTTAGTGATATTGCATATGATCCCCTCGAGACATGGCTACTACCTAAGTCCGAGATGTTGTGCATGCTTAGGTACAAAGAGGACCCCCCCGAAGATGCCGTGAAGACGGACAAGCCGCTAAGTCCACGGATGAAGAGGAACGTTGAAAGGAGAAGAAGGCATCTCCAGGGACCGGACATCCGACCCTGAGCCCGGACATCCGGACGCTGGATACATCAGCTACAGCGGCCTTCCAGCCGCTGGACATCTACAGGCCCCGGACATCCGATCCCAGCCCGGAAATCCGGCCTCTCGCCCGGATATCCGGACAAGCTGCAACAGAGAACAGAAGGGAACCCCCGCTAGCCCGGACATCCGGCCCCTCCAGCCCGGACACCCGGCCTCCCGCGAATGCCCGGACATCAGGCCCGACGCCCGGACGTCCGGCCTCCCCTGTCTGTGAACAGTGTAAGGGCCCGAGGCCCATGTACCCCTTCGCCCACCTAGACTATATATACTCCTCTCCTACCTACGTTTTAGGGTTAGCATTGTGATAGCTCATTTGAGAGATAGAGCTTCTCTCATCCATATCGGATCTACTCCACGACAGAGACCACGGCCCCTCTATGGAGAAGATCCACTTGGATTAAAGACCTCCTCGCGGAGAAGACCATCAAGACCTCATGGAGAAGATCGTGCTACTTGTATCGTCCTTAGTTGTCCGTGGATCTTGTATCTTCCTTTGTATTGGATCTAGCATATGTGTGACTATTTCTTCTTGGTTTAGTGATTCTCTCATGTTTCCCCTTGTTTTCCCCCTCGTGTTCCTCGTGTTCTTCACGGGATCCGCTTCTTTCATGAAAGATCGGCCCCCAGGGTTCCTACCCTACATCATCTTGGTATCTAAAGCCACGTTGGTCACGATTTCGGAGCCTCCCTGTTGTGTTTCTAGCCTTGTTTTTGTTGTTTTTGTTCCTAATTCGAAAATTTCCCCACAAAAATAGCCCTAATTTTTTTTGTGATTCGTTTGTGTGATGAAGTTTTGTTGGATTTGATCTGCGGATTTTGTGTGTTGCAGGTAGATCTAGCTTTCCATCCACTTTTCCCCAATTTACATCCACAAATTCCTTCGAATTTTGCCCGGATTTGCCACCTTCGATGCGGAGTTCGTCAGGATCTAGAGCCCAGACATCCGGCCTGACAGCCCGGACTTCCGGCACCCCAGACATCCGGCCATCAATCCCGGACATCCGGCCCCTGGCAGCAACATCTCCATCCACCGCCCCGTTTCTAGTCCATATTTCGCCAAATTTTCTTCCGATGCCCACATACGCTTCCGCATAGCACCACCATATACCACATACACCAGAATCGCTTACCTCTACCAACTCCGGCAATTTTGTCCCGTTTTGTCTTGAGAATTTGAGTTGAGGTTCTGTGTCCTATTGTGTTTCGGCTATTTAGGTACGGTTCGACATCAACATCACCGCCGCTCATCTTCGCCACGGACGCGTCATCAACAATGACCATCTCGACAACATCATATTGGTATTCACGCCACTCATTTGATCACCGTCATCAGTTCTTGCTTACGGAAAAGGAACCAAGAAACAGTAACCTCCTCTTGGTATCGTGATACATCATTCTTGACATTACATTGATAGCCATCATAGCCTTACTCTTTTGCGTAGCTTACCCATCGAGACTAGCCTTTGAGTATTGCCGACAATGTGACTTGTGCACATTAGTGATCATACTTCCCATAGCATACATACATCATTGGTGCATATCTTGGTCTGATCTCTTGTGTCACAAGGTTGTCATTGCATACACAATTGCTATCTTGGTTCGTGAAGCATTGCATGAGAAAAGAGCTCAAACGACAAAGAGCCAAACAAGCTTTTAAGCAAAAGCGAAAGATAAGCAAACAAGCTTTTATGCAAGAACCATAGCATCATACAACATTAAGATTGTCATACTAGATCATCTTCGATCATATCATCAAAACACCATACATAGAGCATACTTGGGATAGAAGCCGTTGCATTTTTGCTTAGTAGGTTGCGCACAAGTCTTCGTATCCGTCTATTGTGAAATCGTGCTAGCGTCTCTCTAGTGTTGTTCAACAAGAGCATTTTTGTGCATTCCACATTTTGGCTCATCCTTGGTTGCACGACCCCACTTTTCTCTTTGCGTGTGTGTTTCCGTTACCTTATATTGCTTGGTCTACTTGTTGCATTGCAATCTAGCGAATCTTTTCCAACATTATTGAAGCTCACTAACAATTGCATCAAATTTTGTGCCACCATCCTAACCAAGCTCCACCATAAGCTTTTACTTGTGTAGGTGTGAGAAACCGACAAGAATTGGTACCAGTTGTGCTATTTCCTTGTTCCACATTGGAGTGATCATTGATTCACCTTCAACTTTGGTCAAGGTACATTTGGTATACGTTCTTCTCTTTCTACCACTCACATATTTTTCTTGGAATGATGGATAGGCCAAGTACTTTTACCAACCCACTCTTCATCGGGCAAGACGACGACATGAACTCCTACGTCACAAAGAGCCACCTCTTTGGTGCACAACGTGCTTTGCATCAAGAGCAACAAGCAATGAGTGAACGCATTGACAACCTCGCCACGGACTTGCGACTCTCTGAGCAACGTACAAGAGACTACTTCGACCACAAGCTCAACGATCACAAGCAAGAGAACGATGCAAGAATGGACGAGATTCATGCTTTGTTGCTAAACCACTCTTCTTCCACTTCGTCCTCTCCGGCTCAAGTACACCGACATCGAACACTCTTCGTTGTGCCGCACGCGACGATCATCAAGCAAGCCTCAATCCTCTACATGACACCGACTCTCAAGAGCACTGACACCATCAAAACCAAGCTACCTTTGCTCAAGCATGAGAACGGCAACGACAACGCCAACACAAAGAGGAAGAGGGAGCGCGTCTACACCAAGAAGCACAAGATGCCGAGGCACAACGTCAAGAGCAACAATTGCAAGATGCTCAAGCACTTGAGGGGCAACAAGCTCTCCGAGATTCAAGTCGAGCCGTAGGCAACCGAGGCCGACAAGCTCGTGAACATGAAGAAGAACTTCGTGAATAAGTTCACGAACGAAGATATCAAGCTCGCGTGCAACGTCAAGCTCAACAAGTTCCTCCACAAGCTCGCCAAGAACATCAAATTCAACAAGAACAAGACGACATTGGATATCCTCCATGGCAAGAGGAAGTTGTGATAGACGATCCTCCTCGTCAAGGATGTCATCATCCCCGACCTGAACACAATGAAGAGCAATGCTACGACAAGCTAAAGTTCACCTTGCCCAAGTTCAATGGAAACAATGATCCCGAAGAATACCTTTCGTGGGCATTGAAGGTCGACAAAATCTTCCGTTTGCACAACTATGAAGAAGAGAAGAAGATCATGATGGCATCCCTTGAGTTCCAACACTATGTCCTCATTTGGTGGGAACAAGTCATTGAGCGCCATGAGGCAAGAGGTGAACCACCCATCACTACTTGGGCGCAAATGAAGGATGTCATGAGAGCACGCTTCATGCCTACCTACTACAACCGCGACCTATTCAAGAAACTCCAACTACTCAAGCAAGGAACCAAGAGTGTTGAAGGGTACTACAAGGAGATGGAGATTGCAATCATACGAGCCAATGTCACGGAAGATGATGAGCAAACTATGGCACATTTCTTGAATGGACTCAATCATCCCATCAAGAAGATCACCGACTTCCAGCCATACTCGAACCTCATCGAGCTAGTGCATCAAGATACCAAAGCGGAACGTCAAGTGCAAGAAGACTTCAAGTATGCCAAGTTCTCATCCAAGTCATACGGCTTCTCCAACAACCAAGCTTCAACGACTCCAACACCTTCTACATCAACAAAGCCTTCTACAAGCAACATTGACAAGTCGAGTTACAAGAAAGCTTCGTCAAACCCAACTCATCCTCCTACAATGAGCAACTTCAAGCTGAGAGCTTCATCATCATCTAACCCAACCGATGAGACCGTCAAGACAAGTTCCTTTAAATGCTTCACATGCAACAGCGGAGGCCACAAGTCCTTTGAGTGTACCAACAAGCGAACCATGATCCTCAACGACGATGGTACATACGACTCCATGAGGGAAGGAGAAACGGAAGCACTTGAGCAAGTCGCCATGCAACGCCAAGTGAACGATGAAGAGGAGCAAGTCTTTTGCGATGAAGATTCAAGTCCCGCTCTACTTATTTCCAAGTTCTTGACTCTTCAACATCACCAAGAAGAAGACAAAAGATGCCATATCTTAGGCCGGCATCAATGGAAGGTCCGTCAAGGTCATCATCGATGGAGGGAGTTGTCATAACTTAGCAAGTGAAGAACTTTGCTCCAAGCTCCACTTGCCCAAGACGAAACACCCACATCCCTACAAAGTTCAATTGCTTAGCGACTCTGGCACTATCCAAGTCGAGCATCGAGTACAAGTCTCCTTCAAAATTGGTGCATACGAAGACACTTTGGAGTGTGACATCATTCCATTGACCGTTTGCCACCTTCTTCTTGGACACCCATGGCAATTTGATAGAGGTTTCGTCCACAATAGTCGAACGAACCACTACATCTTCAAGATGAAAGGAAAGGAGTACGTACTTCGCTCTATGTCTCCAAGCCAAGTGATCATCGACAAGCAAGCCACCCATCATGGAGAGAATGGTGAGAGAGCGAACCACCAAAAAGAGAGTGAGCGCCACAAGCCCAAATCGAGTGCCTCCATGATGAGCGAAAAGAAGAACTTAGTTCTATTTGCCACCAAAAGTGAGATAAGAGGAGTGTGTGAGAACCCATCTAGTGTCCTACACTATGTCCTTTTGTGCAAGGACGATGCACCAAAAGCTAACACCTCTCATGCTCTACCTTTCATGTTGTCTTCTCTTTTGCAGGAATTCCAAGATGTTTTCCCCGACGAGCTACCTCCGGTACTACCTCCACTACGAGGAATCAAGCACCGCATCGACCTCATCCCCGGAGCACCTCTTCCGAACAAAGCTCCCTACCACGTCAACCCCGAAGAAACCAAAGAAATACAAAGGCAAGTAAAGCATCTCATAGACCATGGACATGTGCGCGAAAGTTTGAGTCCTTGTGCCGTTCCGTTCATTCTTGTGCCAAAACGAGATGGTAGCTTTCGCATGTGCTCCGAATGTAGACCTATCAATGCTATCACCGTTCGCTATAGGTATCCCATTCCACACCTTGATGATATGCTTGATGAACTTAGTGGTGCCACTATATTTTCCAAAATTGATCTTAAAAGTGATTACTATCAAATCCTCATACAAGAGGGTGATGAATGGAAAACCACTTTCAAAACAAAGTTTGGCTTGTATGAGTGGTTAGTCATGCCTATGGGTTTATCGGAAGAACCAGGTACTTTTATGCGTCTTATGAATTATGTCTTTCGCCCTTACATTGGTGAGTTTGTTGTGGTCTACTTTGATGATATCCTTGTTTATAACAAATCTCTTAAAGATCATGTCACCCATGTCTGAACCGTTTTGCAAACTCTTCAAAAAGAGTGTCCCTATACTACCACGGAAAAGTGCCTTTTTGGTGTTGATAAGCTCGTTTTCTTCGGTTTTGTTTTTCCTCTAAGGGTGTTCATGTTGATGACTCCAAGATCAATGCTATTAAAACTTGGCCACAACCAACCAACTTGCATCAAGTGTCTATCTTCCTTGGTATAGCCGGTTTTTACCATCGATTTGTGAAGGACTTTAGCACCATTGCTTCACCTTTGCATGCTTTGAGTAAGAAAAATGCCCCTTTTGTTTGGGGACCATCCCAAGATACCACTTTCAATGAGCTTAAGAATTTTCTTACTCATGCTCCCGTGCTTGCATTACCCAACTTTGACAAGCCCTTTGAGATCCATTGAGATGCTAGTGGTAATGGCATAGGAGGTGTGTCAACGCAAGAGAAGCGCCCCATAGCTTACTTTAGTGAGAAACTTCCCAGAGTTATATGCTTTAGTGTGAGTTTTGCATGAATGGGAACACTATCTTCGCCCTCATGAATTTATCATCCATACTGATCATGAAACGCTTAAATACCTTAAGGGTCAAACCAAGTTGAACAAGCGTCATGCTGAGTGGAGTGAATTCATTGAGTCTTTTCCTTATGTCATCAAGTACATCAAAGGTAAGGAAAATGTTGTGGCGGACGCTCTTTCCCACATATGCATGCTTGTTACTCAACTTGAATTGGATGTCATTGGCTTTGAGCACATAAAAGACTTGTATGAGCATGATCCTACTTTTGCTATTCCTTATGCCAAATGTTTGAAGCATACCTTTTGCGAACGCTATTACATCAAAAATGGATATCTTATGAGAGCTAACAAGCTTTGTATCCCTGAGTCTTCTCTTCGTTTATTGCTTTTGCAGGAATCTCATGGAGGAGGACTAATGGGACATTTTGGACGCGACAAGACTTTCGCTACGCTCTCCAAGAACTATTATTGGCCCAAAAATTTTTGTGACGTCAACCGCTTCTCCAACCGATGCTCTACATGTCGCAAAGCTAAGTCCAAAGCTCAATCCCATGGCCTTTACTTGCCTCTCCCAATTCCATATCAACCATAGGAAGACATTAGCATGGATTTTGTACTTGGATTACCTAGAACTCGAAATGGAAAGGATTCGGCATTTGTTGTTGTGGACCGATTCTCTAAGATGGCACATTTCATTCCTTGCAACATGATAGACGATCCTTCACATGTTGCCAATATCTTTTGTAGGGAAATATTACGACTACATGGAGTGCCAAAGACGATCATCTTGGACCGCGACGTCAAGTTCTTGAGTTACTTTTGGAAGACACTATGCGCCAAGCTCAGAATCAAGCTACTCTTCTCCATGGCGTACCATCCACAAACCGACGGCCAAACGGAGCTGACCAACCACACACTCTCTGCTCTACTTCGCGTGCTCATCAAGAAGAACATCAAGGAGTGGGAGGAGTGTCTACCTATCGCCGAGTTCACCTACAATCGCGCAAGACACTCCACAACCGGCAAGTCCCTCTTCGTGGTCGTCTACAGATTCAACCCATTGTCCCCTTTGGACATTCTCCCGCTACCACAACAAGAGAGCATCAATATGGACGCAAGTGCACATGTGAACCATCTCAAGAAGGTGCACGAAGATACGAGGCAGACCATCGAGCACCAAGTACAACAACTTGCGACCAAGCACAACATAAACAAGCACCCCCATGGTATTCAACATTGGAGATCTTGTGTGGCTACACCTTCGCAAGGACCGCTTCCCCCACGAACGCAAGTCCAAACTTCAACCACAAGCGGACGGACCCTTCAAGGTGCTTGAACGCTACAACAACAACGCCTACAAGATCGACCTCCCGTGCGACAATTACTCCGTGAGCGACATCTTCAACATCAAGGATCTGTCGCCCTACCATGGTGATGAGGATTTTGATCTGAGGTCGGATCTTCCCCAAAGGAGGGAGATGATGCGGAGCATCCTACGGTCATCCCCATGGACCTACCATCGTCTCACGAAGTGCCAAGAGGACCTATGACTTGAGCTAGAGCTAGAGCTCTAGAGACCGATGTGACTTCTCTCCTTAGTGATAATGCATATGATCCCCTCGAGACATGGCTACTACCTAAGTCCGAGATGTTGTGCATGATTAGGTACCAAGAGGACCCTCCCGAAGATGCACGTGAAGACGGACAAGCCACCAAGTCCACAGATGAAGAGGAACGTTGAGAGGAGAAGAAGGCATCTCCGAGCCCAGAAATCCGGTGGCTAGACACATCAGCTACAGCCGCCTTCCAGCCGCTGGACATCTACAGGCCCCGAACATCCGGCACCGGCCCGGAAATCCGGCCTCTCGCCCGAATATTCATACAAGCTACAACATAGAACAAAAGGGAATCCCCGCCATCCCGGACATCCGGCCCCTCCAACCCGGACATCCGGCCTCCCACGAACGCCCGGACATCCGGCCTCCCGCGAACGACCGGACATCCGGCCCGATGCCCAGACGTCCGGCCTCCCCTGTCTGCGCACAATGTAAGGGCCCGAGGCCCTTGTACCCCTTTGCCCACCTAGACTATATATACTCCTCTCCTACCTATGTTTTAGGGTTAGCGTTTTGATATCTCATTTGAGAGATAGAGCTTTGCTCATCCATATCGGATCTACTCCACGAGAGAGAACATGGCCCCTCTACGGAGAAGATCCACTTGGATTCAAGACCTCCTCACGGAGAAGACCATCAATACCTCCTCATGGAGAAGATCGTGCTACTTGTATCGTCCTTAGTCCGTGGATCTTGTATCTTCCTTTGTGTTCATGGATCTAGCATATGTGTGACTATTTCTTGTTGGTTTAGTGATTCTCTCGTGTTTCCCCTCGTGATTTGCCTCGTTTCCCCCCTCGTGTTCCTTGTGTTCTTCGCGGGATCCGCTCCTTTAGTGAAAGATCGGCCCTTAGGGTTCCTACCCTACATCACCACTAGTGGACATTCTTGACGTTGATTTCTTGCATGATGTTGATCGACCTATTTCCATACTTCATGCTAGTGCGACTTCCTCATGTGATGATTTCTTGCCCATTTACGATGAGTATGATGATTCTTGTGTGGAGTCTATTAGTTGTGACGCCATGTTATATAGGATTTCCTGTGAAAATTGTATTGGTCACGTCATGTTTGACAATCCGCTTGACTTGTCACATGAGATCAACAATATGTCATATTTGTAATCTCATCATAGTGACTATGCATGTGCCATTAAAATAAATCCCATTTGCACTTATGGCATAGATGACGAGATGATGGTCATTGGCTTTTGTTTTTCATGTGATGATATTGCCATGCTTCCTTTACATGATTTGCGCAATTCATCTACTATACCATGCCATGATCGCATAGAACCAAATATGCTTTGTTTCGGATGTTGTCAATATTCTCCATGTGATCTTTCCACTAATGCTCATGAGGAGACCCCATAGTTTCCTCATACATATTAGGCTATTTTGATGCATTCCATAATTCCGTGCACCATAGGCATTCCATCAATAACAATGCTCTACCTATTTCTCGTCATGCATTACATAATTTGAGTCACCATTATGCTATACATAATAACAAACCTACCATGATGGATGACATGTTTCTATATCACGCGTCTCACTTATTTGAGCATCGGCTATTTTGTGCTAACCAACACATGCATGTGCGCATCATGATGGATGATGTGTACATCTACCATACACACACAATTTTCCCTTTGTCTTTGTCTTGTGTAGGTACTCATGTATACTCGTCAACCTCTCAATCGCAAGAGTTGACGAAATGAGCTCTTGAGAGCAACGATGACTTGGGACCCCGTGGACTATCCTTACCACCATTCCCTTTGTGCAAGGACTATGCGCATCTCTTTTACTTGGCTCTCACAAGGCTATGGGCTATATATCACTTGTTACTGTATGCCCGTTGTATCTTGTTTACTTTGCATGTTATGCCTCTTTACATGATTTTTCCATGCAATTGTGACCCTTGCTTGCATCTACCCATGATTTACAATTATGATACTCCTATGTGTATTTGCATGCTTAGTGGAGATCCTTGTTGTTATTGCCATGTTTATCATGTGCCTCATGCTATTGTTGATTATCGTGTTGGGAGAGCCATGATGTTCCATTGCTATTTCCATATGACCTCTTGCCAATACATATCTTGTTTTCATGCTTGTGATATGTCATGCGCATCATATATGCTCACTATTTGCACACATGACATGATTGCCATGATTACCTCTAGTATGTTGCATCTTCGCACTACTAGCTCACACCACTTGATCGCTATGATTGCTTGCTTTATCGCATCACCCATGTTCCACTATTACTCGCTTTATTGGGTTGATGACATATATGCTATTGCCTATGACATGATTTATCTTGATCATTGTCTCGTGTCTCCATTAGTGCCATCTCTCATATACCCTTGTATTGGGTGCCAACTTGCTATGCTTATAGATCGTGGAGACTTGGACATATTACTTGTGATGCATGCTTGTTTACTTGAGCCATTGTATTTGGTTGTTCTCGCATCATATGCCTCCATACTATGAAATGCTCCCTTGTCCTTTCTTATGATGAGCATGATGCATACACTTGTTGGGTATCTTACCACACAAATGATAGGTTTTGCACTTCCGCTAACCTCATTTGTTTTTCCAAGTGTTTGTCATGTTATTTCATTTTGTAGGATTCACAAGGCGGTGCCGTTATGCGACAACTTGGTCATGCGAAGGCATACACGATGTGCAACACCAACATTTGAGAGAACCTCCTAAAGGTGACCTCCTTCCCTTTGAGCCATCCTCACATACGCATATTGGATGGGTCATTCTTTCATTATTGTTTCCTTCTTCTTTTCTACATGTTGCACATATTGGATGGAGGACCGACATTGGAGATTGGCTCTATGGACCTTCACATTGAGGAGCGCTCGGACTTATTGGATGCACCTTCGAACCTCCACTCATGCCACGACATCGAGCATTGGTACACCAACACCTCCTTATTTGTTGATTGCGCTCACACATGTCATGCTCGATGGACATAGCATACACATGACAAATTTGCATCTTATGCATGGATTGACTCACATTATGATTGCCTTGTTGCATCTTGTATTCCCATGTCATCCATGATATATGAGCTTGTGCACTTTATTAGCAAATTTGTTGTGATCTTTCTTGATGGCATATTCATACATAATGATCATATTGCCTACCATCGATTGAATGATAACTTATTCATATTGAGCATCCATTGCCATATTCATGCTATTGATAAACCGTCTCACTATGACATCATTTTGCACCGTGGATGCATGGATCATATTCACAACACATTTGTGTGGACAATGAATGCTTTTGCTCCAATGAATGCTTTCAATATCATTCTATATCATATTGATAAGCTTCATGCGCTCTCTCATGAACAATCTTGCCGAATGGACTCATTCTTCTATAATGGACACTTTGTGTGCGCTAACCATTGTATTTCCAAGTGTACTTTGTGTTTTCTCATTTTGCATGTACCACATACCGGAGACACCTTGGAGTACTTGGATCGTGCCATGCCTTCAACTCTGTCCAACTACAAGTCCGTCCACGACAACCGTTTCCATTGTGATGAGGATCACAATCCGAGGTCGGATCTTTCCCAAGGGGGGGAGATGATGCAGAGCATCCCAAGTTCATCCCCACGTACACTCCGACTACTCTCCAAGCCCCAAGAGGACATACGATGAGACCTCGACCATACGCCATTGGACAGAAGGTGAACTCACTCATCTTTGAACCGTCACTTTCCACATATGAGACATTGCTACTACCTCATGCATGGACCTTGCATATACCCAGGTACATCCAAGATGACCATGGAGAACCAAAGGACCAAGGTCAAGCATTGAAGAGGAGAAGGAATAAGAAGAACGGACAAGACAGGACTTGCTCGGATCATCCGGACCCCCAGGCGGACGATCCGGACCGAGCCCGGACGATCCGGACGACCACCCAGACGATCCGGCTAACGTGCCCGAAGACACCCGAAGCCTGCTCGACGAAGCCGGATCATCTGGATGGCCACCCGGATAATTCGGACCCCCGACGCCCAGATCATCTGGGACCCCATCCGGATCATCCGGACCATGCATGCGCGCATGACTTGATCTGAGGCCCGTGTACCCCTTCGCCCCTCACTTACCCCATCGTGTCTTAGACTATATATACTCCTCTCCCTCCTCTTTCTAGGGTTAGCATTGGTTTAGCTCATATTAGAGATAGAGCTTTTCTCATCCATTATGGATCTACTCCACGAGAGAGACCACGGCCCCTCTACGGAGAAGATCCCCTTGGATTCAGGACCCCCTCTTGGGCGCCCCCCCCTCAAGACCTCCTCTACAAAGAAGAACCGTTTACACTATGTATCTTACTTTGTTGGATTTGGATCGTGTATCTCTTTGTGCTCATGGATCTAGCACATGTGTGATTGTTTCTTGTCTATCTGAGTGATTCCTCTCTTTCCCCTCGTGTTTTCCCCCTTGTGTTCTTCGTGTTCTTAGTTGGGAATCCACTCCAATCGTGAAAGATCGGGCCACTAGGGTTCTACACTACATCACTTCTCCTCCTTGCCTGGTAGATCTCCTCCGGGGTCACCACGAGGTCCAGGGGCACGCCCCCGAAGAAGCTGCAAGCAAGGGTCCTGAAGAAGAGCAGATCAGCGCTGATCTCCCGAGGCGACACTTCTACTTTGCCGCCAGCCGGTGCTGCTGCAGGTCCGTCCATCATACCATTGTCTTCCCCTGGAGCTCACGTGCCGGTGTCCCAGCACGTGAGGCCTTCGGGCTTGGTGCTCTAGAAGAGGGTGAGGGAGTATGCCGCTGTGGACCAGTAAGCGCCCCGTCCTAATCATTTGTTCATCTCTTTGTCATAGTTTCTTGATGCCTCCCCCTTGTGCTGTTACGCTAGTGCCGGTGGTGAAGAAGAAGAAGAAGAAGAAGGGGGTGGCCGCAACCCCTGAGGCCCAGCGGCCTACCGCGGTCGCGCCACCTCCGGCGCGGAAGGACGATGATGGCTCCCACGCCTCAGCGGCCGGGGTCATCCTCGTGAGGTCCAGAAGCCTATCCTCAGGAGAAGGCGATCTCCATAGCCGAGCTGGATCCTAAGGTTCCCGCCCCCAGCTCACCTGCTAAGGTCGCGAAAAAGGCTCAGGAGCCCCCAACCCCTTCTACTGCCGCCAACCTACAAGCCTCAGTGCCGATGCCGTCTCTTCCCCCTTCCATCGCACTACTGGGTCGTGATCCCCCCTACTTCGCCTGATGCCCTAGAGGACGCCCTTCTCGCATTGACCCAGCTTTGCGATGATCTTCAGGGTGCTGGCCGTCGGCTGGCGTCGGGGTGACTGGAGTTGGTCTCGGGGTGGCTACGATCCGATGCGTCCATGAGAGCGGCATGGGGCCAGGCTGTGGCAGCTTCTGAGGAGGGTAAGAAGGCCGACGACCTAGCCGCGACCGCTCGCGAGGTGGCTTTGAAGGATGCCGAGGCCGCCAAGGAGTGCTGCCGGGCGGCGGAGGTTGAGCTGGAGACCCTACGCAACGAACACGGTGCCAAGGCTCGTCAACGTGAGGAGTGGGAGGAGAAGCTGAAGGCCCGAGAAGACGGGATCGCCGGCCGTGACACCGAGATGGAGTGGTCGGCATGGGTGCAGGCCACGGAGCGCGATCGCCTAGAGAAGCTAAAGAAGGAGGTGGAAGGGGAGAAGGCCCTGGTGGAGGCCAAGGCTAGCATCCTTGCCAACGACCGTGCCGCCTTCGATTCCCTTGAGAAGAGGTCCCACGAGGCATTGTGGGAACTCTACGAAAGGGGGTTGAAGAAGCTTTTGGTGACTGCAGAGGAGGACCCTGCCGAGCTGCTCCCCCAGCTTGTTGAGGCGCTCGAGGGTGTGGCCAATGGGGTTGGCACGATGGTCGAAGGGGAAGCCCGCATTCTCTCCTCCTCAGCTATGACGCGTGTCTTCAGCCACCTCCATCTTCGCGACCCGAGCGCCGACCTTGGAGCTCTGCTTGAACGCGTGGATGAGAAGCGTTGCACAACCGTTGTTGAAGCCGTGAAGGACCTAGGGAAGGCCCTGCTGAAGAAGTTCCTCGCCATCGACCCTGCGCCTCCGGCTGATGGTGCCACCATCCTATGACCACGACCGAGGGCACCGGCGATGGCGATGTTGTCGATGGAGGGGCACTCCTTGGCGGCAGCACCCAAGGCTGAAGAGAAGGCTTGATAGTGGTGCTCCTCTCCATTTTTATTTCCCTGGAACATGCACCATGCCTCGTGGAGGCGTTAAAACTTCTGTTTGGTATTTGGAGAAACAATACATCTTCTAATATTTTTTTAGGATTCCGCGATTTCCTTCCCATTGCTTCAATGTTCTGCGTCGGCAGAGCCCAGCCCCGCGCATGCCTCAGCCGCCATTGGGTCGTTCGGGTCACCAGGATGAGACCAAGGGGTGAGGGGCTACATGAACAGTTAGGCTCCTAAGTCATGATGCTCAGGAGTCCCCCTTGATGCACAAACAGCCCTTGGGAAGGGAATGTGAAAGTAGGCCTTAGCGTTCTGCATCGGCAGGGCTCGGCCCCGCGCATGCCTCAGCCGCTGTTGGGTCGTCCGGATCACCAGGGCGAGACCAAGGGGTGAGGGGTTATGTGACCAATTAGGCTCCTGAGTCGCGATGCTTAGCAATCCCCCTTGACGCATAAACAGGCTCTCATACCTGTCCTCGCCAAGGTCTCGCTCAAGAGGGGCGCGCAACAACCAGGTTCGAGGGACCTGGCAGGGTGGCGTACACTAGGCTTCACCCGTGCATAGCCCCCGTGCTCAGCCCCCTCGCGCGACTCTCCCAAGGGGAAAGTGTTGCGACGAGGCTGGACACTGAGCCTGGCGGCTCCTTGAGGTTGATGCGGCCATGGGGCCGCCCCCAGTTGTTTATCACCAGCACGGAGCATAGCGCTTCTGCACTTGCATGGGCATAGCCGCTCCTCGCCCATGTCAACTGCTAGCATGGAGCATGGTGCTTCCATAGGTGCGTGGGTGGGGGCTCCCTCTGAGTGGTGCCCCCGGGGCGTGTACAACCCCGCCCTGACACGTGGCTTGCACGACAGGGCTAGACGAGGTGTGTCTTGGCACTCATGAGCCGGCGCGGGACTCACAAGGCCCTACCACATGGTGGGTTGCGCCTGATTTTGATTCTTGACAGCTGTAGTGGTCCTACGAGATGGTTAGATAACCTGCGCCGAATGAATCTCATCAGGTGATCACATGAGATGGACAAACACCAACGACCCTAGGAGATGATGTAAACGGGGCTGGCCCGCCAGACAAAGCTCAGTCGTTGGGTTTATCGGCGCTCCAGGGACGGACCCGAGCATAGATGTTGTGTCCAGTCTTCCCATGTGAAAAATCCTGAAGAAAGACAACTGGCGCGCGGCTCTCGCGGTGGCGAGGCACCGGGTCACGCGCCCTGGCTCGTCCGCCCACGATTAGCTCATGTGAGAACAAGGCACCAAGGGCCATGGGAGGTGACGTACACAGGAGCTAGCCCGTGAGTCAGAGCTCAGCCTCCTGGGTTTAGCGACGCTGCAGGGATGGACCCGAGCACAAACGTCGTGCTAGTCCTTAATCATGAGGCGGTCGTGGGTGGGTTCGCAAGGGCGCACGACGTTCATGGTATCGATGTACTGGATAGGCAGGTGATGATCATGAAGTAACTGATGGGAGGAGACAGGCTAGTTCTGGTTAATGCAAGAACGATACATGTCGTAGGCATGGACCCATGCGGCCTGGGGATAATGCGGCCCGAGGGGCGCACCCAACAAGGTAAACTAAATACGCAAAAGGATATGCATTGCAGGCACATGCCCATGTGACTTGGGGATGATGCAGCCCGAGGGGCGCCCCCACTGAATAAACTGGAAGATGTCACATGGCACCGTTGCTGGAGAAAGGTTGGAGCAGCCGAAGACGTATGTTGAAGAAGCCGCTCCTCACGAGCCGCCTGAGTCCCGAGCCCCGGGAGGCTCATCAAGGACCGTCTCCATCTCCGCTGGGACTGCGTAATGCCTGGCCTCCTGAGCCACCAGAACGCTCTGCAGGTGACATTGGAAGGTAACGGCCGCGCTCGGCAAGCCGAACGGCATGCGAACATAGCTATGAGGTGGGTCCTCACACCGGCCAGCGTGCGAAGGCTAGAAGCACTCCTGAGCTGCGCTTTGTTGAGCCCGGGGATGTTGACGCAGACGTGCAACTCGTTGCCCTCACAAGGGAAACAAGCCGCGCCAGGTGGTAGGCAATGGTTGCCACGCATGGCTCTCGCCCCTTGAAGCTCCTCGGTCGTCTGGGTGATGAACTCCTGAGCACCTGGCACCTTGTGCCTAGTGCCCTCTGAGGGAAGCGTGCGGTGAAGCATGCCTCCATCTGGTGCCCGAGCGCCTCCCTCGTGACATTGGCTAGGTCAGAGGCCCTCCAGAAGATAGCCCCCGAGCCCGGCCTGAGTGTCAGGACCCCGATCCTAAGTCACATCAATCTAGCATGTAACACATCATATCACTTTGCGGCCTCACGCACAGTATTCCCACTAGTGCCACCTTACCTGGCCTGGGACCGTGTGCGCCTTTTGGCTAACGTATATGATAGTGTGGCTAGCATCCATATGACAAAGAACCCGGGCCGACATGACTAGTCGTGAATCCAATCCAAAGTGGCACTAACTTACAGGGATAGGCATACATGACCCAGCAACGAACATGTCAGTCATCAATGTATGAACCCAAGTCATAGCAAGCTACAAGGACTTAAAGGAACAACGCGTGCAATTTCCCCAACGGGACAGGCACATGAACGAAGAAGGACACATGCCGGCTAGCCTAAGTGTTCTGGAGCAGTAGAAAGCTACCATGGCTCAGTGGAAGCACTAGGAGACATTTCCCCATAAGAGAGGTTACCAAGAATAAACAACTAGGTTGTCTGATCGCACACATACCAAGCATTTTGAAAATCATACACAGAATATGCTCGATATGTGCAAACACAACATGGCATCACAACACAACTCTACGACTCAAAGTATTTATTCATTAGGCTCCGAGGAGCCAAATATTACAAACATGGGTCTGATGACCCAACATTCAAGTCATACAAGAAAAAGCACATGTGGAAGCTTAACTTGTCTGAGTACAGACAACTACAAATGAAAAAGGTTGAGAAGCCTAACTATCTACAAGATCCTGCCGAGGGCACAAGATCGTAGATGAGGTAACAAGCTAAACGTCGAAGTCCATGCGGAACTACTAGTGAGACTGAAGTCTCTCTGCAAAACATAAATTAAGCAAACGTGAGTACAATTGTACTGAGCAAGACTTACATCAAAGCTAGCTACATATGCATCAATGTCAACAAAGGGGGTGGTGGAGTTTAACTCCAGCAAGCTAGCTTTGACTCAGTGGCTACCATGAACTACGTCTGCAAGTAACTCTTTTGGGTTGGCGCACATGAGTCCACATATTCACCAAATCAATACACCCCTATGGATCCGCTCCCGTCTCCGTACGAGAATGCCAACCATCCACTTTCACTTGTCTATGAACTATATAACCAACCCAGTAGTCCTTTAACGCGGACGCGGCTATTCGTATAGATGATGTTAACCCTGCAGGGGTGTACTTCATCACACACACTCTCGCCACTTAGCACCATGTACACGTCGTGTATCTCGGGAACCTACAAGCGGAAGCCTGGTGAGGGAGTCGGTCACGACCTGACTAACCACGCAAGTCACTAGTCCAGGTTTATCGCCTATTCGGGTTCCATCCGCAAGTCGATCCGGCCGGGGTGTTGCTCATGGCCCCAAATGATGTGAGCAGGGTTCCCAAGCCCACCAAACAGGCGATGCTTGGTACACCGTGCCACTGCACCTAGTCTGTCCCAAGCCCACCTGTACCGGGTGCCAGTTGGTAGACTACTAGCACTACCTACAAACACCAGAAACTAGTTGCAACTCCTGGACAGAGATCGAGGCGGTTAATAAGTCGAGAGGGGCACTTAAGCATTCCAATGTGTGGTAGTAACTGTCTTGGAGCACAAACACAGAACTCAGTTCCGGGGGCGGTCCCAATGAGACAACCCACCATGTACTCCTACATGGCCTCTCACCGGTACCTTTACGAAATCGTGTTCACACACTTAGCTCTCAATAGTAGGACATGTTCACCACATTCCAATTCATCCCCGATGAATCAGACCTCACACAACTCTAAGCAATAGCAGACATTACAAACAAGCATGAATGAGTAGGCACATCATGGCTCAAACAATTCCTACTCACGCTAGTGGGTTTCAACTATTTACTGTGTCAAAGACAGGTCATGCAGACGAAAGGGGTTCAACTACAGTAGCATGTAACAGTTGAATCGTTGTTGTCCTAATGCAATAAAAAAGAGCAAGAGCGAGAGACTGGGATTGTATCGCAATGAACAAGGTGGTTTTGCTTGCCTGGCACTTCTAAAGATAGTATAGCTCTTCACCAGTGTCATCGAACTCATCGTCGGAACATACGTCTACCAAGGGGGAACAACCACCGACAAACAAGAGGGAACACAATCAATGTGATGCAACAATATGATGCATGAATGTTGGCAATATGGTGTTCATTGAGCGAATGCAACTAGTAATCAAATTAAATGAGGATGGTTTGAACCAAATGTTCAAATTCAAACTCCATATGTGATTATTTAAATGCCAAATATGCAAATTGTCATATACAACAACCTTAGGTTGTTCAAACATCCATGAAAATGGTACAGATGGAAATATTGGATTTTTCTGATCATTTTTCATATATAAATAATTTCATTTTGAGTTAGAAATTATTTTCTATGATTTTTTTAGAAGTTTAGGCAAATTTATTTAGAATCCAGAAAGCAGTTTACTACGTCAGCATGATGTTGACGTGACATCAGCAAGTCAATAGGGCCGGTCCAGGTCAAACCTGACACATGTGGCCCACTAGTCAGTGTCACAACTAATTAACAGAGTTAATTAGTGCTAAGTGGAAACCTAACCTAAGTTAATTAGGTCCTGAGCCCACATGTCAGTGACCAGGGGGGTCATTAGTGCATAACTAATTAGGGCACGTCAGCGCGCCGAAGTTTTGGCCGGCGGCGACCTCAAACAGCGGTGACGTCCGCCGGAGTTGCGCTAGAGGCAACGGATCGACACGCCAATGGCATAAGGAGGTAGCCCGTGCCCACGCGCATCCAGGGGAACCAACGGGAGGGCGCGGGGTGGCCGGAGTTTGCCGAAAGCGATCTCGTGGTGGTGGGCAGAGCTCGGGCTCGGTCGTGCGCGAGGCTGCAGTGCACAGGAGAGCGGCTAAGTGGCTGGTTAGCCTCCTGGAGGTTGCAGGAGCACCCTGACGCGCTCAACAGTGACGAGCAAAAACTGCAGCGGGGCCTGCAACATGGCAGGCGGCGGTGGAGCTCAGTCGCAGTGGGAACAACGACTAGAGAACGAATTCGTCGACGGGGAAAGGGGCAAGGGGTGCAGGAGCTCACAGCAAAGAGGACGAGGTAGTCAGCAAGCTCGGAGACAGCCGGAGTGCCGCGGATCGATGGACGGCATCTGCCGGCTGTGGTGAAGAAGACGACCGTGATGGCGGGGTTGCAGGATATCCGAGGTCGCGGGAGTCATCTTGGTGACGCTCTGCTTGTTGTAGGAGCTTCTGGTCATGGAGATGCAGCGTCTTGCCATCGGTGGCCACACGGATGACGAACAATGACGAGGCGGGGCTCTCGGTTCTCTCGGGGATGGGTGCTAGGGAGAGGGAGGCATCCAGAGGAGAGAGGGGAGAGAGGGAGAGAGAGCTCTGGGCATCTCCCTAGCAAGGGGAGAGGGATGGGGACGTATGGGACAGTGCGAAGCAGGAGGTGGTGTGAGACGCGTGCGTGTCTAGCACGTAGCTGCTTTGGTCGGCGAGGGTTGGAGATGACTGGCAAGCTACTGGTGGCTTGGCCAGCCAGCTGGGCCGGCCAGGTAAGTTGGCCCAGGTGGGTTTGTCCCTTGTTTTAATTTCTGTTCTGTTTTCTATTTCTCTTTCTTTGTTTTAGATTTAGTAGGAATACTAAATCTTGTTGTAAAATCCTGAAAATAGTTGCGGGCACTATTTGAATTATTTCCAATAGCCCTCATTTAGTTTCAGAATTATTTGAGGATTTAAAATATTTGTAGCATTTAAATGCCCAAATTCAAATACTTTATGATTTAATTCAAAAATCCAGAAATGACCTAGAAATATGTTCATCATTTTTGGCGGAGGTTTTTACCTTTATCAGAAATCATGAACATTTTCAAGGGGCATTTTGGGTTCATTGAATGTATTTTTTTATTTGAACCTAGTTGAATTCATTTGATGCTAGGGTTTCAACATCCCCAATTCAAATTAATTTGGAATTTAACATGATGCATGGATGCAGATGCAACTATTTGCAGGCACAAGTTATAGGGATGTGACAGCTCACCCCCACTGAACAAGAATCTCGTCCCGAGATTCAAGACGTGAGGTAAGGAGACAGAGGGGGCACAATCTAACACAATCTTCATGATCCAGGTTGCACTTCATAAGGACGTTGATTCGATCATCATCCTTGTCTCGACATCTTGTTGTGGGAACTCCATCCAACATGACAACGAGAAAAAAGGGAAAACTCTAGAAGAATCAATCTTCATGAAGATCGAGCAACTGACGATCAACTCACGGAATGAGACGTAGGAACACCTCTCGAATTGATAGTCAAAACACACATCGAGAGAGATGGAAAGTAATAGATGACAAAAGTTTAATTTGGTAAGCAACAATCCCACGCTTAAGAGGATGGTGGATGCGTTTCAAAGTAGCGACGGGCTAAATTGCCATGATTCCATAATGGGGCACCTTAGAGTAGGTGGCTCATTGAATTATTCCCTTAAGTGGCAAAAAGAATTACTTTTGATTCATAGACCACTGGAACTCTTCATACCGGCCTAAGGAAATCACAAACGATCGTCTGAAGGAGCTTGAAGAAATGGCATACTCGTACTAGAATAGATGATGTGGACTACCTTGTTGAAGACAACGCAATGGATGATTTATTCTTATCATCGAGAAAGTATAGGGCCCAGGGTAAGCCCACTTTTGAGGATGATCATGGATAACAATTACTGAGAAGGCAGACCATAGTAAAATGGCACAATGGCGGGTGCAAGCTGGGAACAAAATGTAAATGCTGGGAATTATTCTAGTAACTGGGGAAAAACTCAATAGTGGAGAGTGATTCCACGGTTTGAATGGTTATAGTATAATCAAAGAAACTAAGACCACAAGAATCCCCAAGGAGAAACTTATAGAATATGTCACACAAAATCCTCATGGAGAAGATGGTCAAATAGCTCAATCAAGATACTACCATGATAGATCTTCCGACTAGGTGTGTCGGCCAGAACATCAACCTTGTCGGGACCTACATCATAGATCTTGGAAAAGTTCCAACCATCATATCTGCCTGAGATTCAGATATGGTTGGTAACAGGATATTTCAGACATCATGTCTGGAAAAGAAAGTTTTCAACACAAACCAGCAAGATGACATTGTGAGATTCTCGGGAAATGAACTATGATAGCAAGCACCAAAACATGAGCTGGTTCTGCTACATACATGTGAACACGTTGTCCAAGACAAGCATGATCACATAGAAGTCTTACAACAAAACACTATCGAGTTCTAGTTGGGAACCATCATCGAGGATATCGAAGCCCTTACATAAGTCTTGCTCTTAAGAAGGAACTTCTTCTCCTTGAGCAAATCAATTAGTGGCTTGGTGTGCTAGGGTACACATAGAATGAAGGTTGCAAGTCTCCATACCACATAATACTTCGCACATATGGATGACTGACTTGGGATGATTCCAGAGGAAGCAAAAAAAGCTTTCTCGAGTTCATGGCGGCAACTTGCACCTAATGCATGTGAACTTGGAGAAAACACTTCTTACACCAAACATATACTTCATGAACGGGGCATGAAGATAATGCTTACAGAAGTTTCCAACACCAGCTTAATGTTCAACACAAGTTATGGAGAAGATAAGGATGTTGCCAATGGGCTCAACAACAATTCATCAAAATTCCAATAAAGATGGAATTCCACAATTGTGTGAACAAGGTGATAGTATTGGTCAGACCAAAAGTTATATTGGGGCATGCTCGAGCAAACAACCACGAGTAGGACAACATTACGATCATCGTTCGTTCTGATTTGATTTGACGATAGCCCATACTCAAATCAAAAATTGGGCAAGACAATAGATCCAACAACTGATCACGAGGACCAAGTGGTGATGGTATCATCTTTCTTCAACACACCCACACACACAAATAGCCCTTTGGAATGAGCTAAATCAGATAAAGCTTTTATCTTCCAACTCTCCAAGTTGTTGTTTAGCTTAACCAACTAGCTTAGGGGTATCCGACATAGATCCTTGGAGAAAGGGTGGTTTATAGAAAAACCAACTTGATCATGAACTCAACATAACAGTCAGGGGACAACCTGGTGATACTTCCGAGAAGATAATCGGAAAATCATGAACCACCGATATGTTATTAAGCTCGAGAACAATCTTGCTTTCCAGGCAAGATGATATAACCAAAAGAGCAAGGGATTGACACAAACCTAACTCATTGATCGAAGAGTGCACCAGGAAATATGGACTAGGTAGCATGATCAATCTTAGAATGATGATTCAACAACCAACAAACTAAGAATGGAATTATCGTCCCTTAACTACCAAGCAACAGAGTTGCTAGTAGTATTGATTTCACACATCATGGTTCACTTGTCGGTATTCCGGTTGAAACAACACGGGAATGAGGAATGTATAATGATGGAGAGAAGTATCACTGCAACAAGAATTCATGAGAGTTGGTACAATTCTCATGACATTCCTGACATAAAGAGGGAAACACTCCAAGGTAGAGCAGAACAAAAGCTGGATTAGCATTTTGATCTGTGGAGTACAACTACTTTGACCCAATCCTAGAAATGGATGAGGTACTGGAGTTTGTTTCTCCTAGTTATTTCGGAATAGAATGGCTTGACGGACCCCAAGAATAATAGGCATCGATAACACAAATTCACAACTACCCCGACTATCAACTGATACAAGAGGGTCAGAATACAACTAAAAGGGACAACTCAAAGGAACATATAATTTCATTAATTTGTAGATGCATCGGTTAGCATGTTGAATAAATTCAACATGTTTCTTCCGGATAACCCATGCAGAAAGGTAGGACTGGCAGGTTCACGATATAGAATCGAGAACTCATCAAGAGCACTCTTACTGTGATCGTTTGGTTCAAAAGAACTTCTGCCAAGGATGGTTCATGGTATTTGGAAGAATGATATACCACAGACCTCGAGGACTATCACAAAGGTTACTAATATCCTAAAGGAACTAGAAAACACTATCAACACGAGGTAAGTAGAGTGAATCTCGGGTTCAAGAACCCAGGAATAGAATGCCTACTAACTAAGTGGCATCACGGGATGCTTTCGAGAATGATGGCCAGAATCATCACACTGGGATCTAAGCATTGCTAGATTACTGGGTGGTTATATAAGACGCCTAGGGTCATAATAATAGCTTCATCATATACGTCGAGGCAATGGAGTACCTCAACACAAGGATTAGTGTGGTTAGTCTGGCCAAAAGGGACGTCGGAACATGGAGAAAGAATTTGCAAATGCATGAGACTATTTGGAGACTGGAATAACTCGGACAGCATAACGGTTGTAAATGCTCAAAAAGATTTGAGACATCGTGCAAAATGATTGCATAACCACTCAACCTCCCAATATCAAGGTTCTGAGACCAACTGTCAACACAAGGAAGTAGTAGGAACTGAACTGAGACCTGAATCCATCAATCCTATAAGTCTACGTATTAGTAACACGTGATCCTGATAGAAAGATGAGAAGCCTAGTTCTTAATCCCCGCAGGAAAGAAGAGGGTAACTCAGATCAGAAGGGCATAAGGTAAAGGAGTAAAAAGAGACTTACGTTCCCTTCCACAATCAATTCCTTCCCTTATATAACTATAAAGCATTTCTAGACTCGACTTCGACCAGTTTGGCTTGGTAATCCTACAGGCAGTCAGGCTATGATACCAAAGCTGTCAGGACCCCAATCCTAAGTCACACCGATCTAGCATGTAACACATTATATGACTTTGCGGCCTCACGCACGGTATTCCCACGGGTGCCACCTTACCTGGCCCGGGACCGTTTGTGCCTTTTGGCTCACGTATATGATAGTGTCGCTAGCATCCATATGACAAAGAACCCGGGCCGACATGACTAGTCGTGAATCCAAAGTGGCACTAACTTACAGGGACAGGCATACATGACCTAGCAACGAACGTGTCGGTCATCAACGTATGAACCCAAGTCATAGCAAGCTACAAGGACTTAAAGGAACAATGCGTGACATTTCCCCGAAGGGACAGACATAGGAACGAAGAAGGTCACATGCCGGCCAGCCTAAGTGTTCCAGAGCAGTAGCAAGCTACCATGGCTCGGTGGAAGCACTAGGAGACATTTCCCCATAAGAGAGGCTACCAAGAATAAACAACTAGGTTGTCAGATCCCACACACACCAAGCATTTCAAAATCATACACACAATATGCTCGGTATGTGGAAACACAACGTGGCATCACAACAAAACTCTACGACTCAAAGTATTTATTCATTAGGCTCCGAGCAGCTAGATATTACAAACATGGGTCTGATGACCCAGCATTCAAGTCATCCAAGCAAAAGCACATGCGGAAGCTTAACTTGTCTGAGTACGGACAACTACAAATGAAAAAGGCTGAGAAGCCAGACTATCTACAAGATCATGCCGAGGGCACAAGATCGTAGCTGAGGTAACAAGCTAAATGTCGAAGTCCACACGGAACTACTAGTGAGACTGAAGTCTCTCTACAAAACATAAATTAAGCAAATGTGAGTACAATTGTACCCAACAAGACATACATCAGAGCTAGCTACATATGCATCAGTATCAACAAAGGGGGTGGTGGAGTTTAACTGTAGCATGCCAACTTTGACTCAGTGGCTATCCTGAACTACGTCTGCAAGTAACTCTTCTGTGGTGGCGCACATGAGTCCACATATTCACCAAATCAATACACCGCTATGGATCCGCTCCCGTCTCCCTGCGAGAACGCCATCCATAGCACTCACGCTTATCTTGCGCATTTTAGAGTGTCCACTTTCACTTGTCTATGAACTGTATAAGCAACCCAGTAGTCCTTTACCGCAGATGCGGCTATTCGAATAGATGATGGTAACCCTGCAGGGGTGTACATCTTCACACATGCTCTCGCCACTTACCACCATGTACACGTCGTGTATCTCGGCAACCTTCATGCGGAAGCCTGGAGAGGGAGTCGCCCACGACCTGACAGACCACGCAAGTCTCTAGTCCAGGTTTATCGCCTATTCGGGATCCATCCGCAAGGAGATCCGACCGGGATGTCGCTCACGGCTCCAAACGATGTGAGCAGGGTTCCCAAGCCCACCAAACGGGTGGCGCTTGGTACACCGTGCCACTGCACCTAGTCTGTCCCAAGCCCACCTGTATCGGGTGCCACTTGATAGACTACTAGCACTACCTAGAAACACTAGAAACTAGTTGCAACTCCTGGACAGAGATCGAGGCGGTTAATAAGTCGAGAGGGGCACTTAAGCATTCCAATGCGTGGTAGTAACTGTCTTGGATCATAAACACAAAACTCAGTTCCTGAGGACGGTCCCAATGAGACAACCCACCATGTACTCCTACATGGCCTCTCACCGCTACCTTTACCAAATCATGTTCACACACTTAGCTCTCAATAGTAGGACACGTTCACCACATTCCAATTCATCCCCGATGAATCAGACCTGACACAACTCTATGAAATAGCAGGCATGACAAACAAGCATGAATGAGTAGGCACATCATGGCTCAAACAACTCCTACTCACGCTAGTGGGTTTCAACTATTTACTATGGCAAAGACAGGTCATGCAGAGGAAATGGGTTCAACTACAGTAGCATGTAACAGTTGAATCATTGTTGTCCTAATGCAGTAAAAGAGAGCAAGAGCAAGAGACTGGGATTGTATCACAATGAACAAGGGGGTTTTGCTTGCCTGGCACTTCTAAAGATAGTATAGCTCTTTAGCAGGGTCATCGAACTCATTGTTAGAACATACGTCTACCGAGGGGGAACACAATCAATGTGATGCAACAATATGATGCATGAATGTGACATGGCAATATGATGTTCATTGAGCTAATGCAACTAGCAATCATATTAAATGAGGATTGTTTGAACCAAAGGTTCAAAATCAAACTCCATATGTGATTATTTAAATGCCAAATATGCAAATTGTCATATACAACAACCTTAGTGATAGAGGCAATGGTATCCCGTCTTTCGATGAGACGGTGGCTATCATTTTGGAGGAAATAGACTTTGACGATCCGACTACAAACGTGCGAGGACGTCGCTCCTTAGCAATCGCTAAACCAACTCCAAGAGGTTATTGACCACGCCGGAGCACGATCAACCTGACCACGAAGGTCTGTTTCCTGTAGGCAAATGACAGACAAGCAAGAAACTAAGATTGCAATCTAGATATTACGAATATAAGAGGAAAGCTTTATTGATCAAGGTGGGGTTCTTTGACGCCTTTGTCTGGTCGTTGAACCGAAATGGCGTACGTGAAGTTGCAGCTATGGTGAACTTTAATCTAAACAAAACCCAAAGTCTAAACGACGCTCTAAGGGCTGTATATATGGAGGAAGAGGGGGGATTTCATGGCCCTTGGAGGAGGTGTCCGAAACCAACCCTAACTCTTGTTTCCCCACACATATGGACTCTAAAAACAGCCTATACTTAAGTATTTCGAAAATACATGGGCCTGGCCCAATAATAAGGTGACGCAACACCTAGAATAGACTCTGCATGAAATTTATGAAGTGGCATCTAGTATATTTTGTCCAAGGCTTCATGCACTCCTTATGGTGGCTTCAAAGTCCTGAAATCATCACTTGTAACTTTGTTCTTGATCCCCTTGTGCATGCCATCATTTCCATGCTTGGTCTTGCTCCAGTGTTCATTCCTCTTATCCATGCTAGGCCCTTCATTTGTAAGCAAAACAAATGTATCCAATTTAGACAGCATCATATTCTCATGAACATTAGAATCATTACCAAGAAACGGAAGTACCTAATAATTTAATAGGCATGCGCGGGCTCTAGTAATTGGTCTAGTATGTATAGCAGTAGCGGCTGTGAGTGTAACAATGGTATTGATGTCCTCATTATCCTTCCCTTCTTGAAATGAAGTCGTCCTCGACGAAAGTTCATCTTCCTCACCCAAATAAGGCTTCAAATCTGCAATGTTAAAAGTGGGACTAACCCCAAAATCTGCTGGCATCTCAAGTTTATATGCATTATCATTTATTTTCTCTAACACCTTAAAAGGACCATCAGCACGTGGCATTAGCTTTGATTTGCGCAAATTAGGAAATCTATCCTTACGCAAATGTAACAAAACAAGATCTCTAGGTGCAGACACAACATGTTTTCTACCCTTATCTCCAGCAAGTTTATAGTTAGCATTCATACACTCAATGTTTCCCTTAGTTAACTCATGCATTTTTAAAATCAATTCAGCACGTTCTTTAGCATCAAAATTAACCTTCTCTGAAGATGGAAGAGGCAACAAATCCATAGGTGCACGAGGTAGGAAACCATACACAATTTCAAAAGGGCACATCTTAGTAGTAGAATGCAATGAACGATTATAAGCAAATTCAATATGAGGCAAGCATTCTTCCCACATTTTCTTATTATTCTTCAAAACAGCCCTAAGCATAGTAGACAATGTTCTATTAACTACTTCAGTTTGTCCATCAGTTTGGGGTGACAAGTAGTACTAAAAAGCAGTTTAGTCCCCAACTTAGCCCATAAACATCTCCAAAAGTGGCTAAGAAATTTAGTATCATGATCTGAAACAATAGTATTTGGCACACCATGCAAGCGAATAATTTCACGAAAGAACAAATCAGCAACATTAACAACGTCATCGCTTTTATGACATGGTATAAAGTGTGCCATTTTCGAAAATCTATCCACGACAATAAATATGCTATCCCTCCAATTCTTTGTTCGAGGTAAACCTAAAACAAAGGCCATAGATATATCCTCCCACGGAACTCTAGGTACAGGCAAATGCATATATAAACCATGAGGATTGAGTCGTGACTTAGCTTTTTGACATGTAGTGCCGCGAGCAACAAAATGCTCAACATCCCGTCTCATATTTGGCCAAAAGAAATGTGTAGCAAGTATATACTCCGTCCTCTTGACGCCAAAGTGTCCCATTAATCCTCCTCCATGCGCCTCCTGCAACAACAAAAGACGAACGGAGCTAGCTGGAATGCATAGCTTGTTAGCACGAAACACAAATCCATCATTAAGAATGAACTTTTTCCAAGTTCTCCCTTCCTTAAGATTCTGCAATACATCTTTAAATTCAGCATCATGCACATATTGATCTTTGATGGTCTCCAAACCAAATATTTTAAAGTCAAGTTGTGAAAGCATAGTATAACGACGAGACAATGCATCAGCAATAACATTTTCTTTACCCTTCTTGTGTTTAATGACATAAGGGAAAGTATCAATGAATTCAACCCATTTAGCATGTCTAGGGTTTAGTTTCGCTTGACTTTTAATGTGTTTCAAAGATTCATGATCAAAATGTATAACAAATTCCTTGGGCCATAAATAATGTTGCCATGTTTGTAAGGTCTGAACAAGAGCATATAATTCTTTATCATAAGTAGAATAGTTTAGACTAGGCCCACTCATTTTTTTAGAAAAGTATGCAACAGGTTTGCCATCTTGTAATAACACACCTCCTAATCCAATTCCACCAGCATCACATTCAAGCTCAAAGGTCTTATTAAAATCAGGAAGTTGGAGTAAAGGAGCATGTGTCAACTTATCTTTCAATACCGTGAAGGCTTCTTCCTGTGCGGTACCCCAAACAAAAGGCACATCCTTCTTTGTAAGCTCATTGAGAGGTGCAGCAATGGTGCTGATATCTCTCACAAAAGATCTATAGAAACCAGCGAGGCCAAGGAAACTCCTCACTTGTGTTACCATTTTGGGCTGCGGCCAACTCTTAATAGTTTCAATCTTGGCTTTATCAACTTCAGTTCCCTGTGGAGTAACAACATAGCCAAGAAAAGATACTCAGTCTGTGCAAAAGGTGCACTTTCCAAGGTTACCAAACAAACGTGCATCACGTAGAGCAATAAAAAAGCACGTGAATGTTCCAAATGTTCCTCCAAAGATTTACTATAAATCAGTATATCATCAAAATAGACTACCACAAAACGTCCAATGAAAGCACGTAAAACTTCATTCATTAATCTCATGAAAGTACTAGGTGCATTAGTTAACCCAAAAGGCATGAGTAACCACTCATATAAAACAAACTTAGTTTTAAATGCAGTTTTACATTCATCTCCCAATTTCATATGAATTTGATGGTAGCCACTACGCAAATCAACTTCGGAGAATATTGTAGAGCCACTCAATTCATCAAGCATATCATCTAGCTCAGGAATAGGATTACGATAACGAATAGTAATATTATTAATGCCTCTACAATCAACACACATACGCGATGTACCATCCTTTTTCGGCACTAGAATAATAGGAACAACACAAGGACTAAGGGATTCGTGAATATACCTTTGTCGAGTAGCTCCTGGACTTGACGCATAATCTCCTTCGTCTCCTCTGGATTGGTACGGTATGGTGCACGGTTGGGTAGCGAAGCACCGGGAATTAAGTCAATCTGATGTGCAATCCCTCTAATAGGTGGTAACCCCAGTGGCACGTCTTGTGGAAAGACATCAGCGAACTCCTACAAAATGTTAGTAACAACAGGAGGCAAAGAGGAAGGCACATCCTCGAATGAAAATAATGCCTCTTAGCACACAAAAGCATAGCAAACAGATTTGTTGAAATCTAGATCATCAATATCAGATTTGGTGGCAAGTAAACATGCACTTTTCAATTTAATTTCAGAAGC
Source organism: Triticum urartu (assembly GCF_003073215.2). Lineage (NCBI taxonomy): Eukaryota > Viridiplantae > Streptophyta > Magnoliopsida > Poales > Poaceae > Triticum > Triticum urartu. The sequence continues at coordinate 298,498,261 of NC_053023.1, read as the reverse complement.
AACATTAGATGGTTTATTATTAGGCTTCATGTGTTGCTCAAATTCTTTTGCCACAATCTGATTTTCACTCTTGTTTTTCTCCTTTTTTGCTTTATTAGCTCTATTAATATCATCTTTCAAAATGGAATCAGGAGTCATAGGAAGCAAAGTAATATTTTTATCCTTATGAACAAGAGTATACTGATTGTTTCTACCATGGTGTACAGAATTTTTATCAAATTTCCATGGTCTACCAAGTAATAAGGAACATGCTTGCATAGGTACCACATCACAATCAAAATAATCAGCATATGTAGAGATACTAAAATGCACACAAATAGTACGTGTTACCTTTACCTTGTCGCTGTTGTTAAACCATTGGATGTAGTAAGGACGTGGATGTGGTCTTGTGGTGAGAGATAGCTTTTCCACCATCTCCATGCTAGCCAAGTTTTTGCAGCTCCCTCCATCTATAATTACGCAAACAGAATGTTTGTTCACAACTCCCTTTGTATGGAACAAATTATGCCTCTAATTTTGCTCAGCTTGTGTGACCTGCACACTCAAAACACGTTGAGCAACTAAACATTCATACTTGTCAGCGTCTTCAGGAGCCATGTATTGCGTCTCATGATCAGAATCATCTCCATCGTGTTCTTCATGTGTAATAAGAGCCAAAGTCTCCTCATCAAAGTCACTAGTGGACTCATACCCACCATCCTCAGTAGCAATCATCACACGCTGAGATTTGCATTATCTAGCATAATGACCTCTTCCCTTACAATGACAACAAATAATATCACTTGTCTGCCCTGTTGATGCCATGGAAGAAGAAGAGCTCTATACAGGCCCGATAGGTGTGCTCTTGGTAGATAGGGGTGGTTGTGCTTGCTTTCTTGTATCACGACTGGAGGTGGCAGCTGATGGAGGTGCCGATGCAGTAGAATGTGTGGAAGTAGAGGATGCACGCGGTGTCCATCAGGAAGGTCGACCTACAGAATAGTTAGTTCGTGCCAATGCCTGTCGATCCTGCACTTCACGTTCAGTTTTACAAGCAAGATGGAATAAACGAGTGATATTATTATACTCCTTATACTCTAGAATGGTCTGAATCTCTCTATTTAATCCACCCATAAATCGTGCAAGCATAGCTTCATTATCCTCAAAATGCCACATCTAATCATGCCAGTTTGTAATTCCTGATAATATTCCTCTACATAATTTTTTCCTTGTCTTAAACGCTGCAATTTTTGAATTAATTCATGTTGATAATATGGTGGAACCCAACGAGTACGCACAGCAGTTTTCAAAGCAGCCCAAGTAGTTGGAATATTATTTGGATATAATCTACGATGTTCAGACCACGACACACAAGAAAAACTAGTGAAAGCACAAAGTGCAGCCACAACACGTCTCTCCTTGGGATATTCTAAACATGTAAAATGTTGTTAGATTTCTAACTCCCAAGTAAGATATATATCAGGAACGTATCTACCCTAAACTGGTGGAATATTCAATTTCAGTTTAGGGAGATGGTCATGATCTAGTACCTGAGGGGGAGCCCTACCATTGTGATTATTTGTATGTGGACGACCTGGTGGTTGTGGTGCTGGTGGTTGCACGTAGTTCTGATTTTGATCAACCTCATCCTCGTTATCTCCCATATAATCATCCTCCTCGTCATCAGCAGCAGGAGCCACAGAAGTATCAATAGCAGCACCAACAGTTTGGCCAGGTGCAAGGGGGACACGGCTCGCTCGACAGAGGGCTGTTTCGCGACGTGGAGGTGGTCGTTGTTGTTATTGTTGTTGTTGTCGTCGTTGTTGTTGTTGTTGTTGTTGTTGTTTTAGAGGTGCATTAGGTGCAGCCGGTGGTAGTGGTGGAAGACGCACGAGCAATTCATTAAACTTGTTATCGAGCTTTGTTTCGAATGTCTTCTCCATGCCATCTATCTTCTCCATTGCCTCTTCAAATCTGTTTAGCACATCTTGCACTTGTCCACTCATCATTTGCTGAAATTTATCATGCAACTCCTTATTCGTCATGGTCTCCAAGTCAGTCTCGTCGGCTTGTGATCCTGCCATGGTTAGCAGCAATAGAAACACACAAGAGTATGATCCTACAGACTACTAACAAGAGGTGGTGGTGGGTGTCACAAATCCGCCAAGCAAATCTCAAATTCTTACCAGTTCTTACCCAGCAGCAGGCGGTGATCGGCAACCATCGTAGTGAAAACTCTCAAAGCTTGGATAGAGCGATTACCAGGGAGAGCCAAATGCACGACGTATATGTATGTGGAGCTGGGAAGGCTTATAATATAGTAGCAAAAAGGGTCAGCAATAATCAATTCAGAGATGCAAAGTTGAATAAACGCTCAACGACAGTACTGTGCTGGTCCTAGGCTAGACCATGCGAGAGACGCGAGCCTAGACCACTAACAAAATCATGGTGCTGCACGTAAACAAGGGAGGAGCACACTCTGAATTTTTTTCTCTTTTTTTATTTTTTTGCACGTTTTTCCTCTTTTTTTTCTCCGCAACAATTTTTTTCGAAAAAGTCTACAGATGGTCTAAAAACTGCCTAGCCAGAATTTTCCAAACTTAGTTTTTTTTAATTTGGAACTATTTTTCTACTGCGGGTAGCACGGAAGTTGGAGAGTCCGACTTGGTCACGACTCATACTATCGCGTGATCTGGAACTCAAAAATAAAGGAACAAATACTGGACTCGGACTGGTAGCGGAGATAAATCTAGTGGAACTTGGACTGGTGGCTGCGATGAATCTGGTGGAACTCGGACTGGTGGCGGATATATGTTGCAGGTGGACTCGGATTGGCGTGATGGCAGTGGATAGGTGGTGGCATATATGGGCTCGGATTGGCGGTTAAAATGTAGTGGTGGTATATGGCAGCGGCGATGAAGTTGGTCCGGTGGTGGTATACGGCAGCAGCGATGATGATGATGCGGTGGAGATATATGGCAGCGGCGACGTGACAACCTGTGAACAGCACTTGAAACTCTAAAGGACTAGATCCTAAGACCAGCAACTTGACACGATGATGCAACCGCAAATTCAATAAAGCAAATATAGAAAAGATTATGCAAAGGCTCAGATGGGTTCGGATAGGATGAACTAACCCTAAATTTGTTTTGGCTTTTTCGTGGACTATAGGAATGAAGAACAGACTCGATCGAAACTACGGAAAAACTATAAAATCTCACCGAGCAACCTGGAAATCTGATACCACTTGATAGAGGCAAAGGTGTCCCGTCTTTCGATGAGATGGTGGCTATCGTTTTGGAGGAAATCGACTTTGATGATCCGACTACGAACGTGCGAGGATGTCGCGCCTTAGCAATCGCTAAACCAACTCCGAGAGGTTATTGACCACGCCGGAGCACGATCAACCTAACCACGAAGGTCTGTTTCCTACAGGCAAACGAAGAACAAGCAAGAAACTAAGATTGCAATATGTATATTGCGAATATAAGAGGAACGCTTTATCGATCAAGGTGGGGTTTTGTGATGCCTTTATCTGGTCGTTGAACACAAACGAAGTACGCGAAGTCATAGCTATGGCGAACTTTAATCTAAACAAAACCCAAAGTCTAAACGACGCCCTAAGGGCTGTATATATGGAGGAAGAGGGGGGAATTTCGTGGCCCTTGGAGGAGGGGTCTGAAACCAACCCTCACTCTTGTTTCCCCACACATACGGACTCTAAAAACAGCCTATACTTAAGTATTTGGAAAATACATGGGCCTGGCCCAATAATAAGGTGACGCAGCACCTAGAATAGCCTTTGGATGAAATTTATGAAGTGGCATCGTGTATATTTTTTCCAAGGCATCATGCACTCCTTATGGTGGCTTCAAAGTCCTGAAATCATCACTTGTAACTCCGTTCTGGATCCCCTTGCGCATGCCATCATCTCCATGCTTGGTCTTGCTCCAGTGTTCATCCCTCTTATCCATGCCAGGCCCTTCATTTGTAAGCAAAACAAATGTATCCAATTTAGGCAGCTTCATATTCTCATGAACATTAAAATCATTACCAAGAAACGAAGTACCTGATAATTTAATTGGCGTGCGCGAGCTCTAGTAATTGGTCCAGTATGTATAGCAGCTGGGGCTGTGGGTGTAACAATGGTATTGATGTCCTCATCAATGAATGTCAGATTTCGGGTTCCGGCAAAACCCTTGAGGTTCGATCACTGGGGTGCGCACGAAGATCTCCCCCCTCTCTAGCTCGCACACTCAACGATCTCACGGCCTAGCTTGACGGACCCAAAGAACATGAGACACAAGATTTATACTGGTTCGGGCCACCTTTGTGGTGTAATACCCTACTCTAGTGTGGTGTGGTGGATTGCCTCTTGGGCTAGGGATGAACAGTTACAAGGGACGAACAACCTCCTGGGGAGAGGTGTTCTTATGCTTGATGAGCTTGTGTGTTTGAGGATGATCTGGATCCTCTCGGTCTCCATCTGTCCCCTCTCTTAGTGGTGGCTAGTCCTATTTATAGAGGCCCTGGTCCTCTTCCCAAATATTGAGCGGGAAGGGATCCCACAACGGCCAATTTGAAGGGGGACAGCTAGTACAAGCTATCCTGACAAAAGTAGTCTTCACCTGCCAAAGGCTCTGGTGGTAACGCCGTCTTGGGCTCCATGGTGACCTTCGTCCTGCCATCCTGCTGGTCTTGGTCTTGTTGCACCAATATGGAAACCTTTGCCTGACGCCTCGGGACTCCTCGCCTGCGCTTGCCCCTATAGCACCAAAGAGGAAACAAGGACACTATGCGCGATGGCGCCCGCCTAGCCTTGATCGTCATGGCTTACCTCATTGGAACCTGGCGAGGTTCACCTTGCCTTGATCTCTCCGCCCCTCATGAGCTGGCCTGGTGAGGCCACCCCTGAGGAGGTCTTGCGTCATCCACCTCGCGAGGCTTGGCCCCTCGTGAGGGTCTTGGGTGTTTGCTAGTGAATATGGGCCGTACGGGGCCGCTGGAGGAGCCATGCTGCGGGCCATAGGAAGGCAAGTCTGGGGACCCTCGTTCCTAGAACGCCGACAGTAGCCCCCGGGCCCAAGGCGCGCTCGGGCTTGGCTTCGAGGCAAAGCCAAAGGGCAAGTGCGGAGCGCCACGGGCCCCAACAGCCTGCGGCCTTGGTCGAGCATGGCGATTGATTGGACGTGGGTGTCTCCGCTTCCCCACGCTGTCTCGGCAACTGCCCGACTTGACGGGTCCTTGGTGCATGCAGGAAAGAGATCATTATTACCTTAGATCGTGGAGGCTGGCGGTTGGCCTCCCCTAGGCAATAAATGGGAAGTGGGGGCTGGTGCCCCCATCACCCGTCTCTTCTTTGCCTCTCCCGCTTCTTCTTCTTCCTTGCTCCACCGCCGGCAGCGACGCCCATGGCGCCTGTGAAGAGGCTCTCAGCCGCAGAGAAGGGGAAAGCTTGCTAGGAGGGGCCTAGCTCGCCGCCGCCCAAGAGGGGGCGCGGTCGCCCCTGCAAGCACACCGCGACCCCCACCGCGGCCCCTCGCAGCAGCGGTGGCGCCTCTTCGTGTGGTGGCAGCAGCCTAGGTCATGACAGCTTTGTTGAGGAGATGAGGCATGCCTTGGTTGCGCGGCCTCCCCGGCCGCGCTTCCACTCGGCGGAGGTGATGCCGGAGTTCATCGTGTGGTCGGAGAACCCAGTTGGCACTTGGCTTCAGCTCCGATGGTTCTTTGGCGGTGAACTGCCGTCCGCAGATCCAGGCGGTCTCTGGCTGCAGGTGGACGGTTGTTGCAGCAGGGCTTCGTGGGTCGCGGTGGAGGTCTCTGCTGCAGGCAACGCGGTCCTGGCTCACGGCTGGCAGAAGTTCGCCCGTGCGCACGGGCTGGGCAGGCAGTGTGCCCTCCACTTCAAGCACGACGGCAATGCGACCCTCTTCGTGAGGGTGTTCGGGGAAGATGGTCGCCGTGCCGGGTGCTGCCCCGAGGACAACGGCGGCGATGAGGTGCTCAGCCTTGGCGACGGCCATGACGAGGAGGGAGGCGGGCCCAGCCATGTCTCGTCCAGCTACAGCGACTCTTCTTCCGGTGGCAGCTCTACCAGCGGCGGCTACGACCAGCCGCCACGCCACCGCGCCCGCTTCGAAGGTGGCAGTAGGTCGGCTTGTCGCCGCGCTCCGGTGAAGCACGAGGAGGGGTCCGCGCCGCGAGCCCGTCCTCCCGACCTGATGCATGAGCACGTCCCGCTTTTGTTTTGTTCTTCCTTTCCTTCCTGCATTAGAGAAAGACAAGTATGGGGCCCCGTGGGGGCGTGCAACAAACTATGATTTCCGGGTCGTTGTGTTGTGTTTATCATTCATGTGCTATGTTACAATGTCATGATTTATGCATGCGCGTAGAACGACTTAGCTCGATGCGCCGGAAGTAGATCCTGCTTCACGAGACGCACGTTTCTCCGTACCTGACGAGGAGGAACTGCGAAAACTTGCTAGGAGATTCGTACCTGGTCCACGTCGATGTAGCCTGCTGGCTAGCGCGCGTCACCTACGTATGGCCACGACCCAGCGCCTCATGTCGCGGTACCCAAGGGGCACGGATCGAGGGGGGTGTGCCAGCTTGTGGCTCGAACGAGGGTGCCTCATGAAAAACAGACAAAACGCTCACGAGGGCCTGAGGGGCACCTGTCCAGCCCCCCGCGAGGGACGCGAGAGAGGGTACAGGTCAAACAAAGAACCAAAGGCAAAAACAGGGGCAGAATTGAAGGAACAAGATCAGCAAGCGACACCGGAAAGCAAATTTCGATTAAAGAGGGGCAAGCCAACTGCAGAAAGCAAATGAAAAGCCGCGTCCGGCAGATAATCTAGTCTTCTTGTCTTCTCAGCAGCGCAGAGCTAAGTGTTGCCACTAGTCGTGGGAGGGAGCCCCCGAGGCCTGAGGGTGGCACTCCTGAGACTCCGGGGCGTGTACAGCCCCACTCATTATTACATGAGAGTGTCACGAGCGGAGATTCTTCATAGGCACTGGGCCTTGCTTCATAGGCACCGGGCCTTGCTTCATGGGTAGAACTCCCTGAGGTGCTGGATGTTCCAGGCGTTCTGGATGGGGACCCCGTCCTACGTCTCCAGGCACGCGGCGCCAGGCCTGGAGACGTGGGCGACCCAAAACGGGCCCTCCCACATGGGTGAGAGCTTGTGCCGCCCTTCCCTGGAGAACACCCGCCTCAGGACAAGGTCACCCACCTCGACTGTCCTGGAGCGGACACTGCGGCAGTGGTACCGCCGCAGCACCTGCTGGTTCCTCGCAGCTCGGAGCGAGGCTTCACAACGGTGTTCCTCCCCCAGCACGAGATCCATCCCCTGCATGGTGTCCTGCCGCGTTTCATCAAACGCTAGGAACCACGTGGAGTGATGCTTGACCTCGTGTGGGAGAACCGCTTCTTCTCCGTAGACGAGGAAGAAACGGAGTTTCGCCTGTCGGCTGGTTGTGGTGGTGCGGATGGACCACAACACGGACTGGAGCTCGTCGTGCCAGCCCTTGCCTCAGGCCTCGAGCTTCTTCTTGAAGGTCCTAGTCTTGAGACCCCTCAGGACTTCTGCGTTGGCGCATTCAGCTTGGCCGTTGCTCCTGGGGTGTGCCACGGAGGCATAGCAGATCTGCGTCCCAAGGTTAGCACAATATGTTTTGAAGAGATTTTTGGGGAGCTGTGAACCGTTGTCAGTGATGATGCGATTAGGGACCCCAAATCGGCTCACAATGCCCTTGATGAACTTGACTGCTGACCCGGCTGGGATGGTGCGGACGGCTTCCACTTCCGCCCACTTGCTGAGCTTGTCGATGGTGACATAGAGGTAGCGGTAACCTCTAGGCGCTCAAGGGAATGGACCCAGGATATCCAGCCCCCAGACCGCGAACGACCATGAGAGTGAGATAGTATGGAGGCCCTGAGCCGGCTGGTGGATCTGTTTGGCATGGAATTGGCAAGCCTCGCAGGACTTCACCGGCTCGGCCATGTCGTTGAGCATTGTGGGCCAGTAGAACCCGCTACGGAAAGCCTTGCCGACCAAGGTGCGCGACGACAAGTGGTGCCCGCAGTCTCCGCCATGTATGTCAGCCAGCAGCTCCTTCCCCTGTTCCCTGGAAATGCATCGTAGAGAAACATCATTTGGCTGCTTCCTATATAGCTCACCGTCCTGAATGCAGTACGTCGTAGCCTGCCGGGCCACATGTTCCGCGTCTTCCTCCTTCTCCAGCAGCGTGCCTTGTGTCAGGTATGCCTTGAACTCTTCGATCCATCTCCCCTCCTAAGGCTCAAGTGCTAAGAGGAGGCGCGCTCCTAAGGTCGGGCCGCAGGCGAGGGCTCCCGAGGATGGAGGCTGGGGGAGTTCCTCCTGAGATGGCACCAGCTCCGTAGGCGGAGGTGCGGCCGAGGGTTTGAAGAGCCGCTCCTCGAAGACGTCAGGCTCTTGGGGTTGCCGCTTGGATGCTGTTTTGGCGATGTCATCGGCCTCTTTGTTGGTGTCACGAGGTACATGCTATAGTTCCAGACCCAAGAACTACTTCTCCATTTTGCGCACCTCCGCGAGGTATGCCTCCATGTGCTCATCCTTTGGCTCGTACACCTTGTTGGAGAAGATGACGCGGAGTTGCGAGTCTCCTTTGACGGTGAGGCACTTCACTCCCAGGGCCGCTGCCGCCTTGAGGCCGGCGATGAGGCCCTCGTACTCTACGATGTTGTTGGAGACCTTCTCGCCCCACTGGAAGCAGAGCTACACGGCGTAGTAGAGTTTGTACTGAGTGGGCGAGATGAGTACGGCTCTAGCCCCCGCGCCCTGGCACGCGAACGCGCCATCGAAGTACATGACCCAGCCGTCTGGCGCTTAATTCCCTAGTGAGGTGGATCAGTATCGGTCCATTCTATCACAAAATCGGTGAGCGCAGCCCCCTTGATGACCCTGGTTGTGCTGAACTCCAAGTCGAACACTTGCAGCTCGATGTTCCATTCGGCGACCCTCCCCGCAGCATTGGGGCTCCTGAGCTCTCTCTCCAATGGGTAGGCTGAGACGACCTTGATGGGGTGACCCTAGAAGTAGTGGCGCAGCTTACGCGAGGCCACCAGGAGCGCGGGCAATAGCTTCTAAGGCATGGGGTATCGCGCTCTCGCATCTCGCAGCACTGTGCTGACGAAGTATACTGGGTGCTCGACAAGGGTAGGAGAGATGACGGAGTTTTTGTCTCCCGACTGAGGTGTTTCCTATGGATCTCCAGCTCCTGTGGCTTGACGACTAGCCGGTCTAGCCACCGCCTCAGGAATGTCGTCTTGGCGTTGTGCAGCCTTATCCGGCTTGGCGGCTTCATTTGGCGAGCCCTTGACTTGGGGCTCCTCTCTGAGGGCCACCAGCGCCACGCTAGCGGAATGGGGTGTGGTAGACAGGTAGAGTACCAAGGGCTCGTGAGGACGAGGCGCCACCATCACCGGCGGACTGGTCAAGTATCTCTTGAGGTCTTGAAATGCTAGGTCGGCCTCGGGGGTCCACTCGAACGGACCCTTCTTCTTCATCAGCTTGAAGAACGGCAAGGCACGCTCCCCCAACTTGGAGGTGAAGCGCCCCAGCAAGGTCACGCAGCCTGCAAGCTTCTGCATCTCCCTGAGGTTTTGTGGCAGGCTCATGTCTTCCATCGCCTGACCTTCTCTGGGTTAAACACGCACTTCTCCGGATTGAGCCGTAGTTCCACCTGGCGCATGCTCGTGAAGGTCTCCTCCAGGTCCTTAATTAAAGTTCTTGCTTCCCGATACTTTACCACAATGTCATCGACGTAGGCCTCAGCGTTCCTCCTGAGCTGCCGCCCCAAGGCGATGTGCATCAGCCGCTGGAAGGTTGCTCCTGCATTGCATAGTCCGAATGGCATGCAAGTGTAGCAGTATACCCGGCATGGGGTTAAGAAGGCTGTGTTTTCCGCATCTTCCACTGCCATCTTGATCTGGTGGCATCCTGAGAACGCATCCAGGAAGCACAGCAGGTCATTCTCCACGGTTGAGTCAATGACTGCTTCTCCGTGGATTGTCGCCTCGCCTTCTGCTTCACTGGGCGCACATTGGGGCACACCCTCAGATGATGTTCAATTACTCCTCTCAGGACCCCAACTAGCTGCTTGGGCTCCTAGGCGAATACTTCCTTGTTCGCTCGTAGGAAGTCCACCAACTCCTTCTCTTGAGCTGGGGCAAGGTCGGTGCCTATGATAAAGGTAGCGCCAGAGGCCCCGTCGACTGGTATCTGCTTTGTCTTGGCTTGACCTTGAGTGAATAGCTGCTTCTTCTTGGTCGGCACAACCTCCTTGGCCCTTGGCATGGCCTTGTCGGCCGAGCAAGCTGCCGCCATGGCCCTGAAGGCTAGCTTGAGGGCCGCCACAGCTTCCTTGGTATCCACGGCCATGGTAAGGACGCCATTGCTCCCTGGCATCTTCATGAGGTTGTAGGCAGGATGGGTCGCCGCCATGAACTGGGCCAGCGTCGGGTACCCGAGGATGGTGTTATACGGCAAACCGATGCGGGCGATGTCGAAGTCGACTAGCTCAGTGCGGTAGTTGTCGCGCGTGCGGAAAGTCATGGGGAGACGGATTTGCCCCAGGGGGTTGGAGTAGCCACCGTCGACTCCGGAGAAGGACCGACTGGGGCGGAGCCGCTCGAGTGGTATGCGAAGGAGACTAAAGTCCTCCACAGAGAGCACGTTGAGGCCAGCGCCGCCATCAATGAGGGTCTTGGTGACGGCTACACTACATATGGTCGACGTACAAAGCATCGGAAGCACACCCGAACCGACAGTGTTGACGAGGTGATCTCCTAAGTCGAAGATCAGGTTGGCCTTGGGCGCCACTGAGACGCCCCGAGACCGTTGCGCCATGTGTCTTCCAGTTATGCGCATTGTTGCCATGTCATTTTCTTGCGTGCTGCTTCTTTCCATGTCATCATGTGCATTGCATCATCATGTTTTATAAACTTGCATTGGTCCCGGTCTCCTAGTTCTCCTCTTTGTCCGTTCTAAGCCCACACACACTTGCACGCGCCCGCGGCACCTCCGAAATTTTATTTTATAAGTGGCCGGAAAATGTTCTCGGAATGGGATGAAAGTTGGTGTGTAGTCTTGTTATAGTGTAGGTAGACCGCCTATCAAGTTTTGTCGCATTCAGAGTACGTTTGATGCCCCAACGGATAACTAAAGCGGCAATATAGCCGGTCTATCGTCGGACGTTTTCGGTCTCCGAAACTACTGCCGGGTCTTTCTCTCTCTCTCTTGTCTCCCGCAGCCCTCAGTCCCCTACACAGCCCACCTAGGCCCAGCCTAGACCCCCCCTCGCGTTCGGAATCGTCTGGTTGTGATCGGAGGGCCCCGAAAAACCCCTCCTAACCCCCTAAGCCTTGCATCTGTCTATATATAGCCCCTACCCATGCCAAAAATGGCCTAAACGTCCTTCCCCCACAGCCGCTGTCGTCTCCTCCCTCCCTTTCAGCACCCAGCTAGCACCCCGTAGCCACTTGTCGCCACCAGAGCCACCCGCCGCCGCCGCGCCGCCCCCGTGCCCACTCTCGCATCGCCACGCGTTCTCCTGCCTCCCGCGCCGCCGCGGCCCGCCTAGGCCCGAAACGAGCGCGTGGAGCCCATCGGGGCCCATCCTCGAGCCCGCGTGCACATGCACTCCGTCGCCCGGCTCCCGAGCACAAACCGTGCGCGCTGCTCCTCCCGATCCTACCCCGCCGCCTCGACGCGTCCTCCGGTGACCGAACCTCGCCGGCGCGCCGCCATCTCCCCAGGCCAGACGCGCGCCTCTCCCCTTCTTCCTCCCATTTCTCTCCTCTCTCTCACCGGACTCCCCTTCCTCCATTGTTACCTGCAGGAACCACCACGGCCTATGGAGCTCGCCCCAGTTGCGTTCTTCGCCCGATCCGGTGAGGATCCGCCGGATCTGGAGCACCTCGGCCTGTTCTCGGTTTCTCCCACTCCGATCCGTCGCTAGAGTCCGCAAACCACCACCGCCGTTGCTGCTCCCCGCCTCTGCATCTCGCTGCGTCGAGCAGTGCTCGTCCCACTCGTCGCACGTTGACTGTGTCCTGCCGCGTGGGCCGCCTCCTTGCCCTCTATCCAAGGCCTAGCGCCCCCTGTCGGCCTCCCTCCTCCACCGAACTGGCCAAGGCCCATGGTGAGCCTCCAGCGCCCCTGCACCTGTTGGGCCAAGCTGCAGATTTGGCCCAGTGTAGTTTTTTTCCGTGTCTGCGATTTTGTCTATTATTCCAGTGTTTTGCAGTTTTACAGAAAAGTCCCCCTAAATCATGCATTTAATAACTCACAAATGGTGCATCGGATTAAAATGATTTATGTATGTAAAATGCCTAGAATTTTGCCTAGTTTGATAATTTCCAACTTTCATCCTTGTTAAAAATGTTTAAAATGTTGTTTGTGTTTATTTTTCGAAATGCCATGCTAAAATGATTTATTTCATAACTAAATAACCGTAGCTCCAAACTTAATAAACTTTATATGTAAATGGGGTAGAAAAATGCATAGATTAACATGGTAGCACTACTTTGCATGTTAAACAACTCTAAAATATGCTTTAGGGCAGAACAGTACCGAATCTAATATATGCTCATGAGGATTTTTGCGGACTTGTTGCTTGTTGTTCTGGCCTCATTTAAAACTTGCCTAGATAGGTAGTTTTCATATGCTTCACCCCTTGCCATGTTTAAGAACATTTAATATTGATGGGTACCTAAACGAGAGAGAACTAAATAATTGTTGTGGTGTTCCGTCAATATGCATCCACTTAATTTGTAGTACTGTTTGTGCACTTTGCCATGCCATGCCTCATTAAACCGGACATGCATCATACTTGGTTGTGCATCATGCCATGATTATGTGATGGTTGTTTACTATGTTGCTTGCTTCTTTCTGGGTTGCTTCTCTCGTTAGCTTCGGTTTCGTTCTGGAGTTGTGAGGATCTATTCGACTACGTCCGTTTATCTTCTTCATGGACTCATTCTTCTTCCTTGCGGGATCTCGGGCAGGATGACCATACCCTCGAAATCACTTCTATCTTTGCTTGCTAGTTGTTTGTTCTATCGCTATGTCGCGCTACCTACCACTTGTTATATCATGCCTCCCATATTGCCATGTCAAGCCTCTAACCCACCTTCCTAGCAAACCATTGTTTGGCTATGTTACCGCTTTGCTCAGCCCCTCTTATAGCGTTGCTATCTGTAGGTGAAGTTGAAGTTGGTTCCATGTTGGAACATGGATATGTTGGGATATCACAATATCTCTTATTTAATTAATGCATCTATATACTTGGTAAAGGGTGGAAGGCTCGGCCTTATGCCTGGTGTTTTGTTCCACTCTTGCCGCCTTAGTTTTTGTCATACCGGTGTTATGTTCCTTGATTTTGCGTTCCTTACGCGGTTGGGTGTTATGGGAACCCCTTGACAGTTCGCTTTGAATAAAACTCCTCCAGCAAGGCCCAACCTTGGTTTTACATTTGCCTAACAACCTATTACCCTTCCCTTGGGTCGGCCAACCCAAGGGTCATCTTTATTTTAACCCCCTCCCCCTCGGGCCAGTGCTTCTCTAAGTGTTGGTCCGAACTAGAGTCCTTTGCAACGCCACCTCGGGGAAACTTGAGAGCTGGTTTTAGTTGTACGAAGTGATCATCCGGTGTTGCCCTGAGAACGAGATAGGGATTGTCGGCACATCGGGCGGTCTTGCTGGTCTTGTTTTAGCATTGTCGAAATGTCGTGTAACCGGGATTCCGAGACTGATCGGGTCTTCCCGGGAGAAGGAATATCCTTCGTTGACCGTGAGAGCTTGTGATGGGCTAAGTTGGGACACCCCTGCAGGGTATAAACTTTCGAGAGTCGTGCCCACGGTTATGTGGCAGATGGGAATTTGTTAATGTCCGGTTGTAGATAACTTGTCACTTGACTTAATTAAAATACATCAACCGCGTGTGTAACCGTGATGGTCTCTTTTCGGCGGAGTCCGAGAAGTGAACACGGTCTTGTGTTATGTTTGAACGTAAGTAGCTTCAGGATCACTTCTTGATCACTTCTACCTTCTCGGCCGCTGTGTTGCTTCTCTTCTCGCTCTTATTTGCGTATGTTAGCCACCATATATGCTTAGTGCTTGCTGCAGCTCCACCTCTTAACCTTATCCTACCCATAAGCTTAAATAGTTTTGATCTCGCAGTGTGAGATTGCTGAGTCCCCGTGACTCACAGCTACTTCCAAACAGTTGCAGGTGCCGATGATACCAGTGCAGGTGACACAATCGATCTCATGTGGGATCTCGATGAAGATCTTGATCGTTGTTTTGTGTATTTTTTGGTTGATCAGTAGTGGAGCCCGTTGGGACGATCGGGGATCTAGCATTTGGGGTTGTCTTCTTTTATTTCGGTTCCGTAGTCAGACCTTAATTGTACTCTGGATGATGTATGTTTAACTTGTTATTTGTGTGAAGTGGCGATTGTAAGCCAACTCTTTATCACTTTCTTATTCAGTACATGGGATTGTGTGAAGATTACCCCACTTGCGACTAAACCACCATGCGGTTATGCCTCTAAGTCGTGCCTCGACACGTGGGAGATATAGTCGCATTGTGTGTGTTACAGCCGCCCACCCTGGGGGAGCCCCATGTTGTGTGGAGGTGGTGCCGATCTGGTGAAAGAACGGCTTGATGTGACGGTCTGAGGGTGGGGCCTGTGAGCCACCGAGGAGGGCCGCGACGACCGGGGGTGCTGGTCCCCCGAAGTGCGCGATGAAGAGGTCGTGCAGCTCCTCCCAAGAGGCCACGGAAGATTCTGGCAGATGGAGGAGCCACGTGCGCGGCATGCCAGCGAGGGCCATCGGAAACCAGTTGGCCACGATCTTGTCGTCGCCCCCAGCCTCCAGGACAGCCTCCTCGTATGCCAGCAGAAAGGCCGCAAGATTCGCCGCACCATCGTAACGGGGCGGCATTTCCAACTTGAACTTGTGCGGCCACTGCACCTGCCGCGGAGGGCGCCTATCGATCTAGTTAGGGAAGAGGCGATGTCCATGAGAGTCGGTTGGAGAGGCGAGGCCGTCGAGGGGCGAAGCTTCGGCGCACCCCTACCTGGCATGCCAAATGTCGGATTTCGGGTTCCGGTAAAACCCTTGAGGTTCGAACACTGGGGTTCGCGTGAAGATCTCCCCCCTCTCTAGCTCGCACACTTAACGATCTCACGGCCTAGCTTGACGAACCCAAAGAACATGAGACACAAGATTTATACTGGTTCGGGCCATCGTTATGGTGTAATATCCTACTCCAGTGTGGTGTGGTGGATTGCCTCTTGGGCTATGCATGAACAGTTACAACGGAAGAATAGCCTCCTGGGGAGAGGTGTTCTTGTGCTTGATGAGCTTGTGTGTTTGAGGATGATCTGGATCCTATCGGTCTCCATCCATCCCCTCCCTTGGTGGTGGCTAGTCCTATTTATAGAGGCCCTGGTCCTCTTCCCAAATATTGAGCAGGAAGGGATCCCACAATGGCCAATTTGATGGGGCACATCTAGTACAAGCTATCCTGACAAAAGTAGTCTTCGCCTGCCAAAAGCTCTGGTGGTAACGCTGTCTTGGGCTCCACGGTGACCTCCGTCCTACCGTCCAGCTGGTCTTGGTCTTGTTGCACCGATATGGAAACCTTTTCCTAATGCCTCGGGACTCCTCGCTTGCGCTTGCCCCTTTAGCACCAAAGAGGAAACGAGGACACTGTGCGCGCTGGCGCCCGCCTGGCCTTGATCATCATGGCTTATGTCATTGGAACCTCGCGAGGTTCGCCTTGCCTTGATCTCTCCGCCCCTCGCAAGCCAGCCTTGTGAGGCCGCCCCTGAGGAGGTCTTGCATCGTCCGCCTCGCGAGGCTTGGCCCCTCACTAGGGTCTTGGGTGTTTGCTGGTGAAGATGGGCCGTACGGGGCTGCTGGAGGAGCCACGGTGCGGGCCGCAGGCAGACAAGTCTGGCGACCCCCATTCCAAGAACGCCGACAATGAAAACAATAAATGAAAGAGTGGCAAGGATGATGGGATGGCATACTTACGAATATTTTGAAAACACATGATCGTCATGCAGTACGTGGCAAATGATGGCAACAAGAGAACTGCCATCAACATCTTGTGCAGGTGAGACATTTAAAACTGATCGCACACACAATGTATGACAAAAAAAGAAACTAAGAAACAAGGCAATTAATGAGTTGTGAAAAAAAATGAAAAACAGAAAGATAATTGCATCAAAAGTTGATACAAAGCTTTGCAAAAGATGTAGTTGCCAATACTGGTCAACTGCATTTGCCACCAATGTACAAGTCCATTTCTCATTTATGGACATCTGGATCTGTCAATTATTGTCTGACTGTAGTTGCCATTTGTGATTATCTACATTTGCCTTGTGTGCTCAAACTTAACTTTCATTGGATGTTAAAATGTTGGTTGCCATGACTGGACAATTGCAGATGCCATATTAGGTCAACTGCAGCTGCCATGGCTGGACAACTGTAATTGCCATACCTGGCCAAATGTAGCTAAAAAGACTTGCATCTTTGCATATTGGCATGCAAAGATGGATTACAATTACCATGATTTTAAAATTGCACATTCCAAGACTTTACACATGTAACTAACATATCTGGTTATCTACTTGTGCAAAATGGAAACAATTACATTTGCAATGCCTCAATTCAATGCGTAATTGATGCGGAGCATCCCAAGGTCATCCCCATGGACCTACCGACATCTCCCAAGACACCACTTGGACCAATGACAAGAGCACGAGCCAAGGCTGTCAAAGATAAGGTGAACTCACTCCTCTCCGAACTACCCCTTTCTATACATGCGACATGGCTGCTACCTCAAGCGGAAAAACTATGTGCGATCAGGTACATGGAGGAGAGCCATGGAGCAGCTACATCCATCGGACAAGACGGCGAGGACACCAAGCAACAAGCCCAAGGAAATCTGGCCGAAGAAGACTACAACGGCCGGACGTCCGATGACTCCCAGGCCACGGACGACCATCCATCTTCGGACGACAGGCGCCCCTGCAATAGAACGAAAACTATGGAAGTCCGAGGAAGATTGGAAGACCGACGACCGGACAACCGAACCCCTACGGACGTCCGACGCCACGGCAATCGAGCGTAATCTATGGAAGTCTGAAGATCTATGCACGTCCGGGCTGTCCCGAGCCTCCAGACGTTCGACGCCCACCGGACGTCTGGCCCCTGGCTGTGTCCAGTTGCGGGCTCAGGCCCATGTACCCCTTCACTTTACACCCTTTTTGTACTACAACTATAAATAGACCTCCCCCTCCTCCTAGCTAGGGTTAGCGTTGTGATAGCTCATATTAGAGATAGAGCCTCGCTCATCCACATCGGATCTACTCCTCGAGAGAGAACGCGTCCCCTCTATGGAGAAGATCCCCTTGGATTCAAGACCCCCATTTGGGTGGCCCCATCAATACCTCCTTTGGAGAAGAACCGATCACCGTGTATCGCCCCTTGTTGATCATGGATCGTGTGAACTCTTTTGTGTTCGAGAGTCTAGCATACGTGTGATCATTCTTGTTGGTTTTAGTGTTTCCCCTTGTGTTTCCCCCCATGTTCTTCGTGTTTATCGCGGGATCCGCTCCTTTCGTGAAAGATCGGCCAACTAGGGTTCCACCCTACATCATCTTGGTATCTAGAGCCACATTGATCACGATTTCGGAGCCACCCATTGTGTTTTCTAGGTTTGTTTTGTTGATTTTGTCCCTAATTCGAAAATTCCCCACAAAAATAGCCCCAAATTTTTTTCTGATTTGTTGGTGTGATGAAATTTTGTTGGATTTGATCTGTGGATTTGCTTTGCCTTGAGTGGATCTAGCTTTTCCCCTTCGTCTCCACCACTTCCTTCCACAAAATCGCCTGGATTCGACGGATTTCAACCTCTCCTCGACGAACCCTCGCTGTCCATCACGTGCCCGAAATTCGCCCAGGCACCGGACATCCAATGACCGGACGACCGTAAACTCCCGGACGTCCGTAAAACCCTGACGAAACTGAAATTTTCAGCCACCGCCCCACTACCACATACCACCACCATTTGCTTACTCGTTTCGCACTCCAACTCGTTTTGCCACTTTGTGCTTTGAGAATTTGAGTTGCGGTTCTGTGTCCTATTGTGTTTCGGCTATGTAGGTACGGTTCGACATCAAAATCACCACCGCTCATCTTCGCCACGACCTCGTCATCAACAACGACCTTCTCAGTAACCTCATCTTGGTTTCATGACACCATCAACCGTAAGCAAGGACGGTAACTTCGACAAGATCTTTGTCCACTCCTTGCCATTACATTGATAACCACCATAGCCTTACTTTTGCGTACCTCACCCATCAAGACTAGCCTTTGAGTATTGCCGGCAACTTGACTTGTGCACATTAGTGATCATACTTCCCATAGCATACATACATATCATTGGTGCATATCTTGGTATCATCTCTTGTGTCACAAGGTTGTCATCATATACACAATTGCTATCTTGGTTCGTGAAGCATTGCATGAGAAAAGAGCTCAAAAGAAAAAGAGCCAAACAAGCTTTTAAACGAAAGGGAAAGATAAGCAAAGACCTTTTAAGCAAGAACCATAGCATCATACAACATTACGATTGTCATACTAGATCATCTTGGATCATATCATCGGAATACCATACATAGAGCATACTTGGGATAGAAGTCGTTGCATTTTTGCTTAGTAGGTGGTGCACAAGTCTTCGTATCCGCCTATTGTGCAATCGTGCTAGCATCTCTCTAGTGTTTTGCAACAAGAGCATTTTCTTGGATTCCACATTTTGGCTCATCCTTGCTTGCACGACCCCATTTATCTCTTTGTGTGTGTGTTTCCGTGTACCATATTTTGCTATTGGTCTAATTGTTGCATTGCAAATTTACAAATCTTTTCTAACTTTATTGAAGCTTAATAACAATTGCATCAAATTTTGTGCCACCATCCTAACTGAGCTCCACCATAAGCTTTTACTTGTGTAGGTGTGAGAAACCAACAAGAATTGATACCAATTGTGCTATTTCCTTGTTCCACATTTAGTGATCATTGATCCATCTTCAACATCGGTCAAGGTACATTTGGTATAAGTTCTTCTCCTACTGCCACTCACATATTTATTTGGAATGATGGTTAGGTCAAGTACTTCTACCAACCCACTCTACATCGAACAAGACGACGACATGACCACCTACGTTACAAAGAGTCACCTCTTTGGTGCACCACGTTCTTTGCATCAAGAGCAACAAGCAATTGTGAACGCATCGACAACCTCGCCACCGACTTGCGACTCTCCGAGCAATGCACACAATACTATTTCGACCACAAGCAAGAGAATGATGCAAGAATGGACGAGATTTGTGCTTTGTTGCTCAACGCTCTTCATACACTCCGTCCTCATCAAGACGGAGCCGCTCAAGTCGACACTCTGACTACACCATCTCCGGCTCAAGTACACCGACATCCAATACTGTTTGACGTGCCACGCGCCAAGATCGTCAAGAAAACCGCAACCCTCTACACGACGTCTCAAGAACAACGACATCGTAAAAACCAAGCTACCTTTGCGCAAGCACGAGAACGGCAACACCAACGCCAACACGAAGAGGAAGAGCAAGCGCGCCTACACCAAGATGCACAAGATGTCGAGGCACAACGTCAAGAACAACAATTGCGAGAATATCAAGCACTTGAGGCGCAACAAGCCCTCCGAGATTCAAGTCGAGCCGTAGCCAACCGAGGTCGACAAGCTCGTGAGCATCAAGAAGCGCTCTGTGATGAAGTCCACGAGCGAATATATCAAGCTCGCGTGCATCGTCAAGCTCGACAAGTTCCTACACAATCTCGCCAAGAACATCAAGTTCAACAAGATCAAGAAGACATTCGAAATCCTCCGCGACAAGAGCAAGTTGTGAGAGACGATCCTCCTTGAGGGAGTCCTCGATTAGGGGGTATCCGGATAGCCGGATTATATCCTTTGGTTGGACTGTTGGACTATGAAGATACAAGATTGAAGACTTCGTCCCGTGTCCGGACGGGACTCTCCTTGGCGTGGAAGGCAAGCTTGGAAGTACGGATATTTAGAACTCCTTCCTTGTAACCGACTCTATGTAACCCTAGCCCCCTCAGGTGTCTATATAAACCGAAGGGTTTTAGTCCATAGGACAACATACAATCATACCATAGGCTAGCTTCTAGGGTTTAGCCTCTCTGATCCTGTGGTAGATCAACTCTTGTACTACTCATATTATCAAGAATAATCAAGCAGGACGTAGGGTTTTACCTCCATCAAGAGGGCCCGAACCTGGGTAAAACATCGTGTCCCCTGCCTCCTGTTACCATCCGCCTTAGACGCACAGTTCGGTACCCCCTACCCGAGATCCGCCGGTTTTGACACCGACATTGGTGCTTTCATTGAGAGTTCCTCTATGTCGTCACTGTTAGGCTTGTTGGCTCCTTCGATCATCGACAGCGATAAAGTATAGGGTGAGACTTTTCTCCCCGGATAGATTTTTGTATTTAGCGGCTTCGCACTGCGGGCCAACTCGCTTGGCCATCTGGAGCAGATCGAGAGTTACACCCCTGGCCACCAGGTCAGGTTTGGAAGCTTAAACTACACGGCCGACATCCGTGGAGACTTGATCTTCGACGGATTCGAGCCCCTGTCGAGTGCGCCGCACGGTCACGATGAGCATGATTTAGCTCTACCATCGGACAGTGTTCAGGAGACCGCACCGGCAACCGCTCCGACCCTCAATTCGGAGCTAATTGCGCCATCCATGGACGGGTGGATAGACCCCGCCACGGAGGCCGTATTCTCAGCGGCGATCGAGCCGAGTATCGACCTTACCCTTCACGGGAGCCGTGACGCCGAACTACCGGATTCTTCCCCGACCACGGACTCCGAACCGCCTGCGCCCGTGCCTATCGAATCCGACTGGGTGCCGATCATGGAGTTCACCTCCGTGGATATCTTTCAGCACTCGCCCTTCGGCGACATACTGAACTCATTAAGGTCTCTCTCCCTGTCAGGAGAGTCCTGGCCAAACTATGTTCGGCAGGATTGGGATGCGGATGACGAAGAAATTCGCTGCCCACCCGCCACCCACTTAGTAGCCACTGTCGACAATTTGATAGACATGCTCGACTTCGACTCCGAAGACATCGACTATATGGACGACGATGCGGGAGACGAAGAGGAACCACTGCCCACAGGGCACTGGACAGCCACCTCATCATATGATATATACATGGTGGACACACCCAAAGAAGGCAATGGCGACGAGACAGCGGAGGATGACCCCTCCAAGAAGCAACCCAAGCGTCGACGTCAGCGGCGCCGCTCTAAGTCTCGCCAAAGAAAAAGCGGTGACACCGACACAGGAGATAATAGCACTCCGTACAGTGCCGAAGACGACAACAATCCCCTCCAGCAAGATTTAGAGCAGGAGGATGGAGAAGCCAGCCCTCCCGAGAGAGCGGCAGATGGAGAGGCAAAGGATGATAATTACATGCCTCCCTCCGAAGACGAGGCAAGCCTCGACGACGATGAATTTGTCGTGCCGGAGGATCCCGCTGAGCAAGAACGCTTCAAGCACCGGCTTATAGCCACGGTAAATAGCCTTAAGAAAAAGCAGCAGCAGCTTCAAGCTGATCAAGATTTGCTAGCTGACAGATGGACTGAAGTCCTTGCGGCCGAGGAATATGAACTCGAACGCCCCTCCAAGAGTTACCCAAACCGAAAGTTGCTACCCCGACTGGAGGAGGAAGCATTAAAACCTATATCTCCAGCATATGATGCAGCTGACCGGCCACCTCGTGGCCGCGACAGAGAGGCATTTCAGCCAAAAACTCAGCACCCCGACGCCACTCAAATAAAAATTACAAGGCACGGGGAAACACGCTAGACCTGCGAGAAGTATTGAAGGACAAAGCAAAACACGCAAGATCGATCTACGGATCACGAGGGCGCGCCACTACGCGAGACGATAACCGTCACGCCGGATACAGTAAAAGTAAATCCGGCAGGGCTGAACACGGCGGACAAGACTCATTCGAGCTGCGTGGCGACATAGCCCACTACAGAGGCACCGCACACACCATATGCTTCACAGACGAAGTAATGGATCACCAAATCCCAGAGGGTTTCAAACCCGTAAATATCGAATCATACGACGGCAGAACAGATCCTGCGGTATGGATCGAGGACTTCCTCCTACACATCCACATGGCCCACGGTGATGATCTAAATGCCATCAAATACCTCCCACTCAAGCTCAAAGGACCAGCTCGGCATTGGCTCAACAGCCTGCCAGCAGAGTCCATTGGCTATTGGGAAGATCTGGAAGCCGCATTCCTCAACAACTTCCAGGGCACTTATGTGCGACCACCAGATGTTGATGACTTGAGCCACATAATTCAGCAGTCAGAGGAATTGGCCAGGCAATTCTGGACACAGTTCCTAACAAAGAAAAATCAAATCGTCGACTGTCCAGATGTAGAGGCCCTAGCAGCTTTTAAACACAACATCCGCGACGAGTGGCTCGCCCGGCACCTTGGCCAGGAAAAGCCAAAATCTATGGCAGCCCTCACGACACTCATGACCCGCTTTTGCGCAGGAGAAGACAGCTGGCTGGCTCGCAGCAATAACATATCAAAGAACCACGGTACTTCAGATACCAAGGATAGCAATGGCAGGTCACGTCACAACAAACATAAGTGCCGCGTCAATAGCGACAATACCGAGAATACGGCAGTTAATGCCAGATTCATAGGCTCTAAACCCGGTCAGCGGAAAAAGCCATTCAAAAGAAGCACTCCGGGCCTGTCCAGTTTGGACCGTATACTCGATCGCTCGTGCCAAATACATGGCACCCCCGACGAGCCAGCCAACCACACCAACAGGGAATGTTGGGTGTTCAAGCAGGTCGGCAAGCTAAACGCCGAAAAAGATAAGGGGTCACATAGTGCTGACGAGGAGGAGCCCCGGCCGCCGAACACCGGAGGACAGAAGAGGTTCCCCCCCACAAGTGCGGATGGTGAACATGATATACGCAACCCACATCCCCAAGAGGGAGCGGAAGCGTGCGTTAAGGGACGTATATGCGTTGGAGCTAGTCGCCCCAAAGTTCAACCCATGGTCCTCCTGTCCGATCACCTTCGATCGCAGGGACCATCCCACTAGTATCCATCATGGCGGATTCGTCGCACTGGTCCTAGACCCAATCATCGACGGATTTCACCTCACTCGAGTCCTTATGGACGGCGGCAGCAGCCTGAACCTGCTTTATCAGGACACAGTGCGCAAAATGGGTATAGAACCCTCAAGGATCAAACCCACAAAAACGACCTTCAAAGGTGCCATACCAGGTGTAGAAGCCCATTGCACAGGCTTGGTCTTCGGATCCCCGGATAACTTCCGAAGCGAGGATTTAATCTTCGATATAGTCCTGTTCCGCAGTGGCTATCATGCACTGCTCGGGCGAACCACATTTGCAAGATTCAACGCGGTACCGCACTATGTATATCTCAAGCTCAAGATGCCAGGACATCGGGGGGTCATCACAGTCAATGGAAACATAAAGCGCTCTCTCCGCACGGAGGAGCACACTGCGGCCCTTGCAGCAGAAGCGCAAAGCAGCCTCTTAAGGCAATCCACTAGTTCGGCGATTAAAGACCCGGACACCTTCAAGCGCGCCCGGAGTAATCGGCAACAAGACTGCCTGGCACGTTCCGAGCTCGCATAGCAATGCGGTCCCCACCCCAGTCCCAGCCAAATGGCGAAATCCGTGCCATGCGTACATAATTACGCATTGAAAATACCATGGGCATAGATGGGGGGCACGACTACGACACGTCCCAAAAGGTGGCTCAACCGCACTAGGGCTTCCTGCCTTATTATTTTTTCTCTCTTTCAGGACTTTACTCTATGGAAACCCCGTTCGGAAGTACGATTGCTGGACACACGATACAACAACCAAGGTGGCAGAAAGCTATGTCGCATCATGGAATTCCCAGGTGGTCTCTGATAACGAGCGAAATACTTGCTTCAAATACCATTCCACAGCTTGCCCTTGGAGGGGACATGTCAAATAGTCCTACTTTTTTCTTATCGCACTACTTGTATCATTTTGCTTCGACGCACCTTTTTGAATAAACAATGCATAGGACTAGACTAATATCGCATTCTCTATTCTTCTTTTATATATATATATATGTTCATTCATGACATCCAGCACCCATACACTCTGGTACGGCCAATACGCCAGGGGCTTAAGAGTACCCCATAATACGGCGTGAGAAGTCCGAACACTTTCGACGGTGCGGCACCCCGAACTTATAGCATTATATGCATCAGCTCTGAATCATGTCTTGGGTCAATAGTTGGGTTTTCCCGGCTCCCTAAGATTATTTTCCCCCCTTTACGGGGTGCCCTGCCCCTCCTTATATATGTTGAAGGGGCGGGTTACATGTAGAGTCCTTCTCGGACTAAGACTTAAATTATTCTGACTTGTCTTCATGGGCTTCTTAACGTCTTGGGCTTCATAATGTCTCGGGCTTCATAACCCCTGGCAACTGAGTTATCACTATCTGCCGGGTTATGACTGGTGCCGGTTTATGATTGTCTGCCGGGTTATGACTGGTGCCGGTTTATCACTGTCTTCCTTAACTCCTGCCAGATTATCATCTGACTTAACTCCTACCGAGTTATCATCTTACTTAACCCCTACCGGGTTATCATCTGACTTAACTCCTGCCGGGTTATCATCTGACTTAACTCTTGCCGGTTTATCAGGTCCCAGCCGGATTATAACTCCGGCCGGGTCATACCGCGGGGTATATCCCCAACATTATCCCCCGGTTTAATTTGGATTTATCCATGTTAAACTGATCCTGATCATCCTTAAGTCCTTGTCACTTCCTTCTTCTAGAAAATCCGGGTCAATTGGCCAGCTTCAGAATCAATTTGCTGACATTGGTTTGTCACAGGTAAATACTGTGAAGAATAATTCATTTGACTCAGCTCCCAATGCTTAACAAAAATATTGGTCTTTGAAATACTCATATGATCTTTAGCCGGTTTAAGAATGTAGAGCTTGCCAGTTTAAGAGTGTAGAACTTGCCGGTTTACAAATATTGATAGCACCAGGTCATAATTGTAGTTAACATCAGGCTTGAAGAAATCTAGGTTGTTCATCTCAATCACCAGTCGGAACTGAGTATCCCACATATGTAGCCCCCAAGTGCCGGGTTGTCATGCTTTGCAGCAACCTGGGACTTGTAATTGCCTGGTGCTCATAAAAACTTCAACCAGTGTAGCCCCCAAGGGCCGGGTCATTATGCAATAATGACCAGGGACTTTGTAAATATAATCATGTGAACTTTGAATCAGCAATGTGTATCCCCCAAGGGCCGGCTCAGAAAGATAATATTGAGCTGGAACTTGATAAATACTTCAATGAAAATAACATCATATGATGTAACCCCGATCATGAGGCTTGAACCCACGTCCACAAGGTTAAGTGCCTTGTGCTTTACCAACTGAGCAGTGGACCCTTCAATATAATGGATTAAAAGCTTTGTACCTTGAATTGTTGATAGGAGCAATTGGTATCCCCCAAGGGCCGGCTCATTACGATGTGATGAGTCGGGTCTTCAATAAGGTGAGCAAACAATGACTTTGCATTAGCC
Organism: Triticum urartu; assembly: GCF_003073215.2. Taxonomy (NCBI): domain Eukaryota; kingdom Viridiplantae; phylum Streptophyta; class Magnoliopsida; order Poales; family Poaceae; genus Triticum; species Triticum urartu. The sequence goes on along the minus strand of NC_053023.1, from coordinate 298,472,502 downwards.
CCGAAGTGTCATGGTGCATGCTTGCAGCGACATGAGACTTGTGTATTTGATGTAATCCCAACTTGAATAATGTAGCCCCCAAGTGTCTGTTCGTAAGCCTGCGGTGACTCGGGACTATTCCTTCCATTGTAGAATAAATTATATCCATTGCGCTGAAGCGACTTTGAAAACCTCAATCATAATATTGGTTATTGATAACCATAATAAAAATCCAGCCGTGTTGGCTATTAAAGATTTGAATAATATAATCCAATGATTTATGAGTGCATGATTCCAATGGCGCAATCCAAATATATACTGGCGACTTATAACCCCAAGCCAGGCCGGGTTAATAAGCACCGGATTATAACTGATCATGTACTGATAACTTGTAGTTGAAATCCAAGCCGGGTCAATAGACGCTGGTTTATCATAAGATATTAAAACCTCATCAAAGGAGAAAAAACTTGGCAAATAAAAGCATAAAAAGAACATGTGAGGCTTTTCATGGGCTGCCAGGTCCAAAATCGAGGCTTTTCATGGGCTGCCAGGCCACTGAGTTAAACCATTTTACAAAGCCTTTTAAGATGGACCTCAATCATTAACCAATCATCGTTTTAACTTTGGCAAGTTCAGGGTCTATGAGATTGACTTGTCAAACGTTCGGCGGGTCATACCAGGTTTACCTAGACGGAGTGGCTTACTTAAAAAAGGCAGGATAACCCGGGGTTTTAGGTGAATACACCTGGCTTCCAAGCCTGGCTTGATAGCCTATTACAAGTGTAGACTCTTCGTTCTTTGGGAAGTAAAGAGCCCCCATGCAATATTTTGAGATGTGCTCAGTGGGTGCCTATGTTTGAGTTGTGCTTTTGCAACACTCTCTTTGGCCCCTAAGTAATTTCTCTGGTGACCTTACACCAATCAAGAGGTGTAGCTATGGTTCGAATAAAACCAAGCCCCCTAGAGATTTCCCTGGTGGCCTTACGCCGATCAAGAGGTGTAGCTATGGTTCGAATATGACTAAGCTCCCAAGTGATTATTGTGAGTTGTGCTCAAGGGGCATCTATGTTTGAGCTGTGCTTTTGCAACAGACTCTCTTTGGTCCCTTTAATTTTTCCTGAAAACTCGAACTTGCGAGAGATTATTCTTTTGAGCCGGAAATTCTTAAACCGGATATTGAGAACTTCAAAGCTTTGTGGGAGACAGCTTTCCCTTGAGCCGGATTTTAAACCGGAATCTTTTTTTTTAATCCGGAAAATTTCTGACGGCCTTTAAATTTGCATCAATATGGTGGTTTAAGGTCCTACATTCGATAACTTTGCAAGCCGGAGTAATTGCTCTTTTAAAGGAAGCAATATATAATAAATATACTGGATTTCACCTGATATGTTAGGCCAGTTAATATCCACCGCGGGGTTGATGATCACCATGGTGAAGCTGAAATCGCCCATGGCCGAGTCGGTCGCGGCAGCAAGGCAGATGAGCCGGCCGCGGCAATGTAAACCGGCATGGACGGGCGAAGCAATCGCAGGTACAGGCGATAAGTTAGTCGCGTGTGTTGATGTAGCAGAGGCCACGATTTGCGCACATATCCGTCGAGCAGCACGATACAGACTAGCGCTAGCGTAAAAAATAATTTGGCGCACCCCCCTTACGACACCTTTGCAATGAATAATGATCCTGCGAAAAAATATCATAGACCCAAGTAATTGTTTTTAAAAAAATTTATATGCGCTGATAAGATACAGAGAAAGGATAGCACCTGGCATTTTCATTGGATGGATATACCACAAAATGTATGATGTAGCCCTTGCACCGCTGCTCCTTCTCCTTACATGACCCCAAACTAGTGGCAGTACTTGTATTTGTAGTAGTTTATACTACTAATGCAAGAATCAGACTGACCCTTTGACTTTTCCAATCTCCAGCGAGAGGAATTTGCTTTTGCTATCGCAACTCCACAGCAAAAAAGGCATGCAGGGGCGCGGTGTAGAACATCAGGTAACCGGCTCAAGTGGCTCAGATAGCAGCAGAGGCGGGGGTGGCCCAGAGTAGAGGTGAACCAGACGCGAGCATGGAGCAGGGCGGTTCACCACGTGCGGTGGCGCTCGATGCGTGGAAACCCGGAGGCACAGGGCGGCTCTTCGGCAGTGGCTCGACGCGGGGCGGTTTGGTGCGGCTCAACGCCTACGCCGGTAGTGAAATGGAGGAGACCCAGCGGCAGCTTAGGATTCCAGCAGATCGAAGCCATGGCGGCCGAGCGCGTGGTGGGGTAGAGCGACAAGCTGAGGCGAGCGACGGAGCAACCCCGCAGATTATGGACGTGCCTGCGACCACAACAGCAGAAGCGGGTTGACCCGGGATGAAGGCCAAGGCGGTGGTAAAAACCACGGCGGCGGTCGAAGGGAAAAACAACATCTTGACACCGCGTCACGACAGGACGTCTCGAGGGGGCGCAGGCAAGGCGAAGGTGACAGGCCCTCGGAGCGGTGCTTGGAGGTGGCGACTTGTAGCTGCGGCAGAGGCGGTCAGTGACTTGGATGCGGTCGCAACAGAGGTGAACCGATAGAGGCAACCAGCTCGAAGGCGGTCAGCGGAGGTGACTTGAAGGCTGCAGAGGCGACTTATAATCAAGGTGACACCGGCGGTTTGATCTGGCCACGGTAAAGGAGGCCTCAGGCACAACTGTGGTGGACGATCAGCGACTCGCAACGACAGGGCCGGTTCAATCCGGCGGGTTAACAAGGCGAAGGCAAAGGCGAGGCCGCCCAGCAATGATCCGGCCGCGACTTGGTGGCTACACCATGGGGGAACTGCGACGACGTTGGCAGGTCAATGGGTGAAAGCACTCGCACAACATAGCGATGCGGGATTAGCCGGCGTAGAACGAGGCAGAGCCGGCCACGGCAGAACAACAGCAGGCGGGTTACGGCAAAGCGGCAACGAGCGATGCTGACTCACGGTGTCCTCGGTGACTCAAGGATGCAATGGTACGGCGGCTCATCTCCGGGGCATCAGAGGTGACGATTTGAGGCGTGTTTGTTGACCCGGCGGCGGTGGTTTGCCGGTAATGTGGTTGGAAGTTTAAGAGAACCTCGGCAGTCCCGTGATCCGTGGCGGAGGTTGACGTGGGCGGCAAGCCGGCGGGCTTCTTGAGCGCGGAGGCGGCGGTCTACCGGCGCAGGCGGCTCACGGTGATGGAGACGGAGCCCTGTGGTTCGAGCACGAGACGAGGCGGTTTAGCGCGGACGGCTGCCGAGGCCCGACACTGACTCTGACGGGAAGCGAAGCGCGACGGTGACTCGGACGGGAGACCACGGTGGCCGCTACGATCTGCTTGCCATCCGACGAGCGGACTTGATCTGGCGCGGCGGTTTAGCACAGGCGAACTGTGCGGTCAGAACACGCAGTGGTGCAAACCGGCAGAGGTACAGCAGTAGCCGGCTACGTAATGAACCGGCGGGGCTCAGCGACAGCATAGGAACGGCGGTTCGAACTTGGCCGGTGGGCGAGCAAGCTGGTGACTTAAAACGGCGGCTCAACGAGGCTGGTCCGAGATGGATTCGAGGCGGCTCGGCCAGGGTGGTTCACAGGCGCGACGGAGGACGCGATGGTGGTGACCCGGCGAGGCGAGGCCGCGACTAAGGCAGGCGGCTTGTGGGCATGTAGAGTAGTGGCCGTCTTGCGGGTGGAGCCGGCGGATGCAACCCGGCAAGTGGTGAGTCGGATTGGCATGAAGCAGCCACTGACCTGGTTTCTGAGGCAGGGGCTTAGGCGGACGGCAGAGGCCGGTGAAGCAGTTTTGAAATTTGGGCGAATTAACAAAGCACTGCCGGCTCGGGCCGCTGAAGGCTCAAAATGCCCCGTTACTACCGCAGCAGGAGCAGCGACTCGGAGACCCGGACGATCCGTGGCAAAGGCGGAGACCGCGGCAGAGGAACGCCAGCGATTCGGCTGATTGAGGTTGTGGTGACGGGGCGCGGTTGAAGATCGGCGACTCTCTGGCACGGCGACTCCCTGGCACGGTGGCCGGCCGGCCAGCTTGACGCATCGGCCGCAGCAAGGCGGATGCACGGGGCGCGGCGGTGGCTCGCGGAGTTGCCACAGCGGCAACGGCTTGAGGAGGCCTCTGGCAATGCGGCGATTGGAGTGCGAGATCAAAAAGTGGCGGAGACCCGTGGTCGCACCCGCGGCCGCAGGTTGACAGAGGTGGCTGAGGCGATCCACCGGCTCGACGAGAGGCACATGTCGACAACAAGACGGGTCAACGGAGGAGCCCGGGTCCGAGAACAATTCGCTCCCGGGTCGTGGCCCTTTTTTTCTTCTTCTTCTTCTTCTTCTTCTTTTTTAGCACTACTAGTCCATGGTTGATATTCTCTGGTAGTCTGGTTTGCCTTGATCGACGCGTAGCACAGACGTGGATCTCCCTTCTGCAGGATTTGGCCGCTGTTTGTAGCCTTACCCGTACACATAGTAGTGGGTAACAAATACTGTAGCTTGACGTGACGAGTGCTTGTTGAATTACTAGTACTTGAACCGATGTAAACAGCTTGTAGTCAAAATCGATCTTCAATTGAAAAGATACGGACGGCCGCGGCACACGGACCAAAACGAAACGGCGGCCGGCTTTTGGCGAGTTATTGATGGAAACTTGACACGCCAAGGGCAAAGTAGGTCATAGAAGAAGATGGTATTGGCAACTTGTCATTTCTTTCCTGTTAATCTCGGTGTTTTAAGGTAGCGCATAGTCGCACCCCTAATTCCTTTGAACCTTAAATCTAACAGATCTTGAACTCTGGACTGATAGACTTGAAACTGATGCAAATACTTCTAAACCGGTTTCTCTCCATATGGAAAATTATGAACTTCTCGATCCCTGAGAAAAGATCCCTTCAAAAACTCATCACCACCATGCTCAGGCCCCATGGTGGGCGCCAACTGTTGTGGATTTGTCACGGCAGATGTCCTAGTGTGAGGACTTAGTCATGAGGCCAACGCATCTACACGGTAGTTTGAAGGGGTTGATCGGAATCGAGAGATGCAACACGCAAGACATAGATTTAGACAGCTTTGGGCCCCAGGAAACATCATCCGGTAACAACCCTACATGATGTTTGTGGCTAGGTCTTATTATCATCATGATGGAGTCGCCGTAAACCGCCCCAAGATTATTTTCCCCCCTTTACGGGGTGCCCTACCCCTCCTTATATATGTTGAAGGGCGGGTTACATGTAGAGTCCTTCTCAGACTAAGACTTAAATTATTCTGACTTCTCTTCATGGGCTTCTTAACGTCTTGGGCTTCATAACGTCTTGGGCTTCATAACGTCTCGGGCTTCATAACCCCTGGCAACTTAGTTATCACTGTCTACCGGGTTATGACTGGTGCTGGTTTATGATTGTCTGCTGGGTTATGACTGGAGTCGGTTTATCACTGTCTGCCTTAACTCCTGCCGGTTTATCATCTGACTTAACTCCTACCGGGTTATCATCTGACTTAACTCCTGCCGGGTTATCATCTGACTTAACCCATGCCGGGTTATCAGCTGACTTAACTCCTACCGGGTTATCATCTGACTTATCTCCTACCGGTTTATGAGGTCCCAGCTGGGTTATAACTCCGGCCGGGTCATACCGCGTGGTATATCCCCGACACATGGTATTCAACATTGGAGATCTTGTGTGGCTACACCTTCCAAGGACTGCTTCCCCAATGAATGCAAGTCCAAACTTCTACCACGAGCAGTTGGACCCTTCAAGGTGCTTGCACGCTACAACAACAATGCTTACAAGATCGACCTTCCGCACGACAAGTACAATGTGAGCGACGGCTTCAACGTCAAGGATCTCTCGCCCTACCATGGTGATGAAGAATTTGATCTAAGGTCGGATCTTTCCCAAGGGAGGGGAGATGATGCGAAGCATCCCAAGGTCATCCCCATGGACCTACCAACATCTCCCAGGACACCACTTGGACCAATGATAAGAGCACGAGCCAAGGCTATCGAAGATAAGGTGAACTCACTCCTCTCCGAACTACCCCTTTCTATACATGAGACATGGATGCTACCTCAAGCAGAAACACTATGTGTGATCAGGTACTTGGAGGAGAGCCATGGAGCAGCCACATCCATCGGACAAGCCGGCGAGGACACCAAGCATGCAGCCCAAGGAAATCTGGCCGAAGAAGACTACAGCGGCCGGATGTCCGACCAGGATCGGACGTCCGACGACTCCCAGGCCACGGACGACCGTCCATCTCCGGACGACCGGCGCCCCTGCAACCGAACGGAAACTACGGAAGTCCGAGGAAGACCGGACGACCGGACCCCTACGGACGTCCGACGGCACGGCAACCGAGCGTAATCTACGGAAGTTTGAAGATCTACGGACGTCCGGACTGTCCCGAGCCTCCGGACGTCCAACACCCACCAAACGTCCGACCCCTGGTTGTGTCCAGTTGCGGGCTGAGGCCCATGTACCCCTTCACTTTACCCCCTTTTTTACTACAACTATAAATAGACCCCCCCCCTCCTAGCTAGGGTTAGCTTTGTGATAGCTCATATTAGAGATAGAGCCTCCCTCATCCACATCGGATCTACTCCTCGAGAGAGACTGCGGCCCCTCTATGGAGAAGATCCCCTTAGATTCAAGACCCCCTTTTGGGTGGCCCCATTAAGACCTCCTTTGGAGAAGAACCGGTTACCGTGTATCATCCCTTGTTGATCGTGGATCCTGTGAACTCTTTTGTGTTCGAGAATCTAGCATACATGTGATCATTCTTGTTGGTTTTAGTGTTTCCCCTCGTGTCACCCCTCGTGTTCTTCGTGTTCATTGCGGGATCCACTCCTTTTGTGAAAGATCGGCCAACTAGGGTTCCACCCTACATCATTCATCCATGTGTGGGCACCTACAATTGCCTTGTAGAATAAACTGTAGTTGCCATGCACAATCAGATGTAGTTGCCATATTTGATTTTAATAAAGATGCCATTCAAGCAATACTGATTACACACATACCTGCTTTAAAAAATGCAGGAGCTTCGACTACGCTCAACAGCGTTGCACGTACATCTGCTATGGGTACCTCAGAGCACATGGAAGGGTCGTTCCATGAGCCGGTCAACCAGCCTATCAAGAACAATGCAGAGTCAGTGTCAGAACTTGCCATCGTTGCAGCAACGACGACAAGCATGCCTGTGCGCACCAGCACAGGCAACATTCGGACATATGAAATAGCCACCAATATTGAAGTGAATGATGAAACTGATGACGAAACACAAGGGGAAGAATAAGAGGGACAATCATAATTCATGCCAACTTAACCACCTTGTGTTGGACAGAGATTTAGTTCATTTGAAGATGCCAAGCAATACTATCAGAGCTATGCGTTGTTCCATGGATTTGTTGTAAACACGGAATACCATAGGGAAATAAAAAAACTAACAAGTACAACAAAGGTGAGCTAAGGTGCTACAAGGCCCAAAAGAACCATAAGGTTAAAGGTGTTGTGTCGGTCGTGCCAGAACAAAGGAGAGGCATCATTTTCAAGACGGAATGCCCTACCAGAATGAAGCTAAACACAGATGGAGCCTGGTAGGTGGTCACCGAGTATGTCGAAGACACAACTACAATTTGATAAAGAAGTTTGACCTATTAAGATTTCTGAGCGCCCATAGAGGATTCAGTCCTCACAAGAAATTCATAAAATTGCTACATGATTGTAATGTTAGTAATTCGAGAATGGTCAAATACTATCACTGATCCACAACAAATATTGTAGTCTGGGTAGCATGCCCTATATACCAGCAGACATCACAAACCTAAAGGCAAAGTACCACATAGAGAGAAAGTTGGATGACATAGAAGACACGATTGCCTACTTAGAATAGAAAGGAAAAGAAGTTCCTAAATTCTTCTACAGAATAAGACTAGACGATGGGGACCGCGTCAGAAACATGTATTGGGTGGATGGTGCAACAAGAAGAGCTTGCAAGCATTTTTGTGCTTGCATTTCTTTCGACGCAACATATCTCGCGAATATGTACAAGATGCCATGTGCTCCATTCATAGGAATGAATAACCACAATCAGTCCTTGTAGTTTGGTTGTGGCCTCGTGTGGAACGAAGATATTGATGGTTACACTTGGTTGTTCAAGACCTTCTTGGAGTGCATGGGTGGACTTGCTCTGATGAACATAATAACAGACCAGGACTTTAGCATGCATGTAGGCATAGAGGAGGTCTTGCCCACGTTAGTGCATAGGTACTGCAGGTGGCATATTATTAAGAAGGTGGAAGAGACTCAAGGATCATTCTTTCCTGACCATCCAGATCTACACAAGGCATCCGAGTTGTGTGTGGACCACAGCTTGATAGTGGAAGAGTTTGAACGAAGCTGGACGGCTATGATTGAAAAATACCAAGTCCAAGACAACAAGACCCTTCGGAACCTGTGGGAGAAGAAGATGTACTGGGTGCCAGCCTTATTTATGTGGTGCTTTTATCCATTTCTGCAGACTACGCAACACAGTGAGGGGTTCAATGCTGCTTTGAAGCGTTACATGTGCCCCGGCAACTCATTGCTGCAGTTTGCCAAGCAATATTCACCTTTGCAACAGAAAATACTGGGATCGGAGCTGCAGCAAGAAGCGAACACCGCACTAAAGCAGCCTAAATTCCTAACATATTTACTGATGGAGAGGTAGATGAGAAAGATATACACGAACAAAATATTTTACAAGTGTATGCTCGTACGGTCTTAGTTGCCATGTATGGCACAATGCATTCAACATCAAAAATTATTAAAAAACAAAAATGTTGACTGCAAAAACAAGAACAAGGCTGCATGCCTTGTGTTAAAAAAGGAAGCAAACAAAATATCAAATATGTTTGCCATGGGCACTGGTTTGAAGCTGCCATCTGTAGTAAACAGGTAAATGCAAGATGAAAATGGAATAGAAAAATGAGTAGTTGGAAAACAAATCATAGTTGTTGTGTGTTGTGCAAAAAGTGTAGTTGTCATTTTGAATGTTGTGTGGTTTCCATGTGGGATGTAGTGTAGTTGCCATGTGTAATACAAAGTATTTCCCATGTAAGATGACATGTTTTGCCATGAGAAGAATATGATGCAGTTGCCATACCAAAATAGCCATAGTTGTCATGTTGAATGCACTGTAGTTGCCATGTTTTGACATACTGCTAGTTTCACAATAGCACAATATGTTATACAGCATATTGATTACCATGCGTGTCAAGCTTTGACTTCCATGTGAAATAAACTATAGTTGCCATGTGGAAACAATAAAAACAAGCAATGCGAAAAAATATGCTTTATTTGCCATCGTTGAATTCAATACACTTGCTATTTTGTGGCCTACCTCAACAGAAGTGGTTAAAAAGAATATGAGAAATTAACGAGCACAAAACATGTAGGTTCCAGGAAGAAATAAAGATGTCCACCATGTACGTAGCTTATTAGGTTGACGAATGGACATTCAAGGTGTGTAGTCTCATGGACATGTCTGATTCAGAACCTGAAGATCCAGACAAGGGAAGAAACAACTTTGTGAAGGCCGCAGTAAATGAAGGTGAGTACTATTGCGAATGCTGCAAATACGAACAGGACGAGATTGTGTGTTGCCACATACTCAAAGTTATGGAGATGCACGTGGTCAAGCGTTTGCCCCGCCATTTCATACGCCGGCGATTGACTTGGGACGCTGACGATGCGTTGGGGCCACAAACATCAGATGCAATTTTGGCTGTACATGATGACAGACTAGAGGCAACCATGGACTCCATGAGGCACGTGGTCTTGACCAAGAACTATGTTGAACTAATAGATGAAGCATGCAAGAGCGATGAGACGGCAAGGGCGATAGAAAAGCACAGGAAGGCACTAAAAAGAGAGCTTGATGAGATCAAGAAAAGGAAGGCTGAAGAAGCCTTACACATATTCCCTCGCACTTAGATTGTGCCTTCATCCACAGGTCCGTCCTCTGAAAACTCGGAAGTAGGGTCTGGAGCATCAAACACGAAAACTTAGGTCAGGAACCCCGCCACATTCCATCACAAAAGGACTTCCAAAAGAGGTGAGATACAATCAGGGTTGGAAATTCAAGCAAAGCACAAGAAACCAAGGAAAGAAACTGACAATCTGTAAGCAACTGTGGGAGATTCTAGCTTTGCTATTAGTGACAATTTTGACACGCAGATGATGATGGGTTAGAAATGTGAGCATAACTGGTGGTGGATTGTAGAAAATGAAGAAAATGCCATGTATCTGTGTCACACCCTAGCTAGTTCAAGCATTAGAGTGTGCATCATGTTTAAATTCCTCTTAAATTTGAAATGGGGAAGGCAGAAACCCCCAACACCCCCCTGGAAACAACTAGGGTTTACTAAAATTATTTTCAATGAACCTGAAATGCCCTTCTAAAAAGTTCACCCTCTTTGTCTTGGGTTAGAACCTCTGGCAAAATTGGTGCACAATTTTCTAGGTCAACAGAAGGTCATTGAATTAAATCATAAGTATTTGAATTTGGGGCATTTAAATGCTATAAAATAATTTAAATGCTCAAATAATTCTGGAAATAAATGTTTGCTATTGGAAATATTCTAAACAGAGCCCACAATTATTTTCAGGATTTTTGGAAACATTTTAGTATTTTTAATAAAGCCCAACAGTTGTAGTTAAATAGAAAAGGAAAACAAATCAGAAAAAGAGAGAGAGGGAGAAGCCCACCTGGGCCTTACCTGTGCTGGCCGGCCCACCTGGCCTGTGCCAGTCGTCACCCACCTCTGCCAGTAGGCAGAGGCGTGTCGCCGGCGCGTGCTCCCGCGGCCACCTCCTGCTTCCACCTCCTGCTGCCTCCTCGTCCCCATCCGAGCGCCACGGAGACGCCCAACACCTCCCTGCACTCCTCCCCTCTCTCCCCCTCGTCTCCATCACCCTCTCCCGCGATGGCCGAGCGCGATCCTCGCCGTCGTTCACCGTAGTTGCCACCAGAGCCACCCCCTCGCCTCCCTGACGTGCCCGTGAGCTCCGCCTCCATCGTCTATGCCTCCCCGTCGACTCACGCAACGCCGGACGCCTCCAAGCGCCTCCCCGGCGCCTTCTTCTTCCTCGGTCCGCCGAGATCGCCGACAACGCCCCGACAACGTCCGACCTCCCCCGAGCCCGCTGAGACGCGTCCTGCAACCGCCGTGAGCTCCTCTACCGATCCCCCCTCTTCTCTGCTTCGTTTGCCCGCTGTAGACGCCGCCCCCTTGCTCACCGTAGCACACCGCCGCGCGAGCTCGACGCCGGCGTCACTCCGGTGGCCTTTTGGTCAAGCGCGGGTGCTTAACGCACTCCCCGCACCTCGCAGCGGCAAACTAGCACGTCCATTTTCCCCCTAGCTCGCTGCAGCAGCAAAATCAGCAACGGCCGAGCTCCGGCCGCCGCCACGAGCTCGACTCCGGCGAGCTCGCTCCACCCCAGCTCCTCCCACTTGCCCCACTAGATGCGCCCGAGCCCCAGCTACGCGTAGGACCAAACCGTGGTCGAATTGGTCGCCTGTGGCCGATTTCCGAAGCTCTCCGCCATCTCGGCCTCGCCGGCGGCTCAACGCCGGCGGGATTAACCCCGCTGACCAGGGGTTTGACCCCAGTTTGACTCCGCCTGAGACACTGATAGGTGGGGCCGGCTCCTAACTTTTTCAGATTAGTTTAAATTAGAGCTAATCACTCTGTTAGAGGCTAATGACGTCGTTAACCAACCCTCTCTCACTGACATGTGGGCCCAGGGCCTAACTAACCCAGTTTAGTGCTAACTAACCACTAACTAACTCTGTTAGTTAGCTGAGAGACTGACAGAAGGGGCCCACTAGTCAGGTTTGACCTGGGCTGGCGCCTTTGACCCGCTGACGTCACAGTGATGCAGTGCTGACGCATTAATTCAATTACTGGATTTATTCTTTAATAGAAAATTCTAGAAAATAGTCAAAACTTCTAAAAATCATAGAAAATCAACCATAGCTCCAAATGCAAAGTTTTATATATGAAAAATGATCAGAAAAATACAATCTATCCATCTGTAATGGTTTCATGCATGACAAAACAAGTTAACCTTGCTATTTAAGCAGAATAAGGTAATGCACTAATAAGGCCATGTTTAATGAACTAATATTTGAATCTTTGATTCAAATGAGCTCATCCCTTTCTGTTTTAGCTTGCATTAGGCCAAGACACTTTCATCTTGCCATGTCATAGCATGCATCATATTGTTGCATATTGCCATGTATTGATTATGTTCGGTGTGACTTTCGTGGTAGGTTCTGCCTCCGAGGATAACCCCGAGTATCCGTCTGAAGGGCAGTACCCTACTACCTCTACAACAGGCAAGCAACCCAATGATCATTCCGATACAACCCATGTTCCCGCTTCTTCTCTTGTTTACTGCATTAAGACAATGCGATTCAAACTACTATGTGCTACGGTAGCTGAACCCTAATCCTCTGCATGACTTGTCATTGCCACAGTAACTAGATGAAACCCACTAGCATGTGTAGGAGTTGATTAAGCCATGTATGTGATTCCTACCTTTCTATGCCTACTATGCTTAGAGTTGTGTCAGGTCTGGTTCATCTGGGTGATGGGCTAGAGTGATATGATTATGTCGGTAATATGAGGGATGTGTTGAACATGTTTTGGTAAAGGTATCGATGAGAGGCCATGTAGGAGTACATGGTGGGTTGTTTCATTGAGGCCGTCCATAAGAACTGAGATCTGTATGTGTGATTTAAGATGCAGTTACTATCGTACATTGGGCTCGAAACCAATGGACCCTCTCGGCTTCTTAATCACCCTAGTACTCTGTCCAGGAGTTGCAAATAGTTTCTGGTGTTTGTAGGTTATGTGTTGGCGGCCGTGCGTAGCGCTGACCCTAGGGGTGGGCTATGTTGCGGTAGATACACTGTGTCACGGTGTACCGAGTCACCCGTTTGGTGTCTCGGGAACCCTGTTCACATCGTTCAGGGCCGTAAGTGGAAACCTTGGTCGGACTCCGTGCGGATGGAACCTGGATAGGCGATAAACCTGGACTAGAGACTTAAGTGTTTAGGTAGGCCGTGGACGACACCCTCGCTGGGCTTCCGCTTGAAGGTTGCCGAGTACATGTCGTGTAAATGGCGGTAAGTGGTGAAAGCGTGTATGAAGAAGTACACCCCTGCAGGGTATAAAACTATTCGAATAGCCGCGTCCGCGGTAAAGGACTACTTGGTTGCCTATACAGTTCATAGACAAGTTAATGGATACTACTAAAAGACTCAAGATAAGTGTGAGTACCGAGGAAGGCCCTCTCGTAGGATGACGAGAGAGGATCCCCGGTTGAGTATTGTGTTGGTGAGTAGTGGACTCGTGTGCGAAAACTATTTTACTAGTGGAGTTCCGTAGGATAGCTTAGCCAAGAGTTATAGCTGGCTTGCTGCAATAACCCCACCACCTTCTTGAGAATGAGCATGTATATTAGGTTCTGATGTAAGACTTGCTGAGTACCTTGTACTCATGTTTGCTTATTTATTGTTTTCAGACAACAACACCGCCCCCTCCGATGGGTTTTATGTAGACCTTGAAGTCGACGAGTGACTAGCCACCCAGGTGGTGATCCTGGCCATGGAGGGCCCTATGTAGATAGACAGGCTTCGAGAAGCCTTCTTTCTTTCTAGTGTGTGTACTCAGACTAGTTGCTTCCGCATGTGCTTGTATTATTGTATGACTTGAGTGTCGGGTCATGTGACCCCTCTCTGTATGAACATGTTATGTATGGCTCTCGGGATCCTTTAATTAAAGTACTTGAGTTGTAGAGTTTTGTTGTGATGCCATGTTGTATGTACTCATATCGGGCATATTGTGTGTATGATTGAAATGCTTAGTATGAGTGGGATCCGACAATCTAGTTGTTTATCCTTGGCAGTCTTTCTTATGAGGAAATGTAGTCTAGTGTTCCTCGGGCCATAGTAGTCCGCTACAGCGCGGTTCACCTGAGTCCTGCTAGCCCAGCACTACTGTTCAGGACACTTGACTGGCCGGCATGTGTTTCACTTCGTTCCTATGTCTGTCCCTTCGGGGAAATGTCACGCGGTGATATCCGGAGTCCTGTTAGCCCAGTGCTACAGCCCGGAATCACTCGCTGATGACCGACATGCTCGATGTGATTCATGTATGCCTGTCTCCATAGGTCTGTGCCGCTTTGGGTTCACGACTAGTCATGTCGGCCCGGGTTCTCTGTCATATGGATGCTAGCGACACTATCATATACGTGAGCCAAAAGGCGCAAACGGTCCTGGGCCATGGTAATGCGACACCTGTGGGATACCGTGTGTGAGGCCGCAAAGTGATATGAGGTGTTATCGGCTAGATCGATGTGACTTGGAATCGGGGTCCTGATAGCGTTGGTATCAGAGCTGGACTGCCTGTAGGTTCGTTGAGCCAAACTGGTCGATGTCGAGTCTAGAAATGCTTTAGTTATATGTAGGGGAATTGATTGTGGGGGGGATCGTAAGGCTCTTTTACTCCTTTACCCTATGCCCTCTGATCTGAGTCATTCTCTTCTCATTCAACGTGGGTTAAGGACTAGGCTCTCTTCTTCTATCAGGTTCACGTGTTACTAATCCGTAGTAGCTTATAGGATTGTTGTTACAAGCCTCAGTACAGTTTCTACTACTTTTAGTATGTTGCTAATTGAATGAGAACCTTGATATGATGTTGTTGGGTGGTATTGCAGACTGTTGTGGATGTCTCAAATCTTTTTCTGAGCATTTACAGCTGTTATGCTGTCCAATTTTCCCTAGAAATCCTAATGTCTTTGCATTGTGGTTGTGCTTTCAGATGGCCAACCGTGCTCAAAACCAAGTGGTTCGCCTGACCCGGTGCCTCGACGTACCCGGTCATACTGCTATGTTAGTCCGGGTAATGATCGAGACAGGTTACCGTTGGTATCCCGAATACACTGTCGAAGAGCAGTTCCGCGACTTTAATCAAAGCCAATATTTCTGCACCGTCAGGATATTTCCTTATTATCCTGGATCTACCGAGCCCCTTCACTGTTCCTATGGACTCGGGGTCATTGTTGAGATGGCTGTGTAGGATGCTGCCTATTCCATGATGACCATCATGCGAGTCCGGACTGGCCTGCTTCGGAACACCGACTTCCGTTACATGCCAGCTTCACTTCCGGGAGCGCAAGGGTATCTTCAGGCTATCTATGCCGACTCCACTTAGGAGGACTCATTAACTCATACCACTGCCGAGATGCTCGAAGATAAGGACCGAGAGAATCGGGCCTTGAGGTTGGAGCTTTTCAATACCCGTGCTGATCATTGGGCCACATTGACTCGGTTTGCACCTGCGGTGCAAGCTGGATGTATGGATACAAGGGATCTGTATCCTGTGAGATCTGCTCTGCCAGACATGGTGGATTGGCTTGATGTGGGGGGCATCACCCCACCCCGTGGTCCTCGCAGGCCACCATTTGTTGGTCCAAGACCTCATCCTAGCCCCTATGGTCCACAGGCTCCTCAGGACCGTCTGTTCCCGGATGATCACGTTGAACTTCCAGGCTATGGAGGTGACTTCTATGAGGACTACTACAGAGCTGTCTGAGTTAGTAGTAGTATCACTAGTATTGTAATAGTTGTATCTTCACTGTCCTGCGTGACTTGTGGAATATGACTTGGTGTGTAATCAATTCCGGAGGTGTAGACAAATTATGTATAGGAGCTAGGAATGCCTCCGATGAGATGTAACGTCTTTCATCATAGTTGTACTGTAGCCTGGGCTTGTACTAAACTATGTATGATGTGTATGACCGTTGGTATATATATGGCAGTTTTATATTACCATGACATACGGATGAACATCTCTGCATTCCATGTTATCCATTACATTCTGCACTTCCTTGCTAAGTTGAGCCATCCTTATCTAAACCGTTGTCTTGTTTTCTCCTAGGATGGTGAACACCCGCAGCAACCCTGCTGCCCCGGAGCAGGGGGAAGCCAGTGCAGCTAGGGGTGAAAATCTGCCTCACCCGCCTTCTCTGGCCGAAGTGATGCTGGAGGCGGAAAGAAACAAGCGTGAGACTAACCGCCTGCTGGAGCGGATTGAGAAGAACACTGCACGCCACCCGCGAAATGACTTGGTGTCAATCAATGACTTTATCAAGCTGTACCCACCAAAGTTTAACCATTCCGTCGAGCCCCTCGACGCGGATGACTGGCTTCGCAACATCACCCACAAGCTACGTTCTGCCAACGTAGCCAAAGCCGACAAGGTTACTTACGCTGCCTACCATCTCGAAGGCCCTGCTAGCCTTTGGTGGGAAAATTTTGAAGCTATGCGCCCGGTCGGCCAAATCACTACTTGGGCTGAATTCAGTGAGGCTTTCCGTGAGCATCACATTTCGGAAGGTCTCATGGATCGCAAGAGGGAGGAGTTCTGCAATTTCACCCAAGGAAGACTGACTGTGGATGCATATAGTCGTGAATTTGGGAATCTGGCACGCTATGCCCCTGAAGAGGTATCTACTGACGCTAAGAAGCAGGCAAGGTTCCGGAAGGGACTTAGCCCCGAGCTTCGCCGCGATCTTCGTCTGCACGAGTGCACCTCCTTTTAAAAGTTGGTCAATAAAGCCATCAGTGCTGAGACAGGCCAGACTGATTATGATGCTTCACGCAAGCACTCCCATTATTTTGGCTCTTCATCCAGCTCTGGAGCTCAGAAGCGCCGGGTGTGGATCCCAAGCACGGCACTGCCACCCAGGTTCATCCCGAGGCCATCCTTTGAGGCGCCTCGTCCCAACCAGCAATTTGCACCGCCCAAGCCCTATGGTGGCCCCGCTGCTAACTCTGCTCCACGTCCCAATGTGGTGACTTGTTTCAAGTGTGGAGAGCCGGGTCACTATAGCCGAGAGTGTCCCCAGAACAACAACCCCAATCAAACTGGAAAGTCTGTTGGCCGTGGTAAGCCCGCGGGAAAGACATTCTACGCCAAGCCGGTCACTACTACCCGTGGCCATGTCAACTATGTTTCAGCCGAGGAGGCTCATGAGGATCCCAACGTCATCCTTGGTACACTCCTTGTTAACTGCCATCCGGCATCTGTTCTTTTCGATACTGGAGCATCTCATTCATTCATATCCGAGAACTATGCTCGATTGCATAACACGACATTCTGTGACATGCCCACTTCTATGGTAATTCAAACTCCGGGTTCGAAATGGAAAACTTCTAGAGTAAGCCATGGGAACGATATTCTTGTCGATAGACTTGTCTTCCTTGCATCCTTAATAGCTCTCAAGTCCTCGGACATAAACATCATTTTGGGTATGGACTGGATGTCAGCTCATTATGCTAAAATTGATTGTGCCACTAGAACCGTTCAACTTACTCACCCATCGGGCAAGAAAGTCAATGTCTTAACTCGAGTGGCCAAGCGCCAGCTTTACTCCTTAAATGCCAACCCCCTTCCAGACCTTGAAGATGTTCCGGTAGTCCAAGACTTTCCGGATGTCTTTCCAGAAGAACTGCCAGGTGTTCCACCTGACAGGGATGTCGAGTTTGTGATAGACCTTGTTCCAGGAACCATTCCAATTTCTAGAAGACCCTACAAGATGGCACCCTTAGAACTAGCCGAGCTTAAGAACCAACTCGATGAGTCCTTGAAAAAGGGTTTCATCCATCCTAGTTCCTCTCCTTGGGCTTGCCCCGTCCTCTTCGTCAAGAAGAAGGACGGAACGGATCGAATGGTTGTAGATTACCGACCTGTCAATTTGGTCACCATCAAGAACAAATACCCGCTTCTCAGGATCAACGATCTGTATGATCAGCTCGCTGGATCCTCAGTCTTTTCCAAGATGGATTTGAGGTTGGGCTACCATCAAATCAAAATCAGAAACGGGGACATTCCCAAATGGCCTTTGTTACTCGTTATGGCCAATACGAGTACACCGTTATGTCCTTCGGTTTAACCAATGCCCCAGCTACCTTCTCTCGGTTAATGAACTCGGTCTTCATGGAGTATTTGGATAAATTCGTCGTAGTATACCTCGATGACATACTCATCTACTCCAAGAACAACGAGGAACATGCCGAACATCTAAGGCTGGTATTGATGAAACTTCGAGAGCATCGCCTTTATGCCAAATTCTCCAAGTGTGAATTTTGGTTGCCAGAAGTGACCTATCTAGGCCATGTAATCTCTGGCAAGGGTATTGCTGTCAATCCCGAGCGAGTTCAAGCCGTCCTTGATTGGACTCCACCTGAGACGGTCAAGCAAGTTCGGAGCTTCCTGGGCTTAGCAAGCTATTGCCGCCGCTTCGTCGAGAATTTCTCCAAGGTTGCTAAACCTCTAACTGAACTCCTCAAGAAAGATAAAAAGTTCGAGTGGACTCCACAGTGCGAGTTCAGCTTTCAGGAACGGAAAAGACGCCTGACATCTGCTCCCGTACTGGTACCACCAGATTTCTCCAAGGACTTTATTATCTATTGCGACGCCTCGCGACAAGGACTAGGTTGCATACTCATGCAAGATCATCAGGTAATTGCTTATGCTTCACGGCAATTACATCCACATGAGGAAAATTATCCCACACATGATCTTGAGCTTGTAGCTGTAGTCCATGCACTTAAAACTTGGCGACATTACCTTCTCGGTAATCGTTGCGAGATCTTCACCGATCACCAAAGTTTGAAATATATCTTTACCCAACCAGATTTGAATCTCAGGCAAAGACGTTGGGTCGAGTTGATCTCGGATTACGACTTAAGAATAACTTACACCCCGGGCAAAGCCAATGTCATGGCTGATGCGCTAAGCCGTAAGTCCTATTGTAACAACCTGATGTTACAACAAAGTCAACCACTTCTCCATGAGGAATTTCGTAAGCTTAATCTTCACATTGTTCCTCGAGGATTCCTATCTACCCTGGTGGCGAAACCTACCCTTACGGATCAGATCATCAAGGCACAGAAGGTAGATCCGGGAATCTCCCGTATTAAGAGAAACATTAAGAAAGGAGTCGCGAATTGTTTCTCCATTGATGATCAAGGTGTCGTATACTTTGGAAATCGCCTAGTGGTTCCAAAGGCACGAAACCTGAGGCGGCTGATCCTTAAGGAAGCTCATGAATCCCCTCTCACCATTCATCCCGGTAGTACTAAAATGTATCAAGACTTACACCAGAGGTTTTGGTGGACTAGGATGAAGAGAGAAATCGCTCAATACATTGCTAATTGCGACATTTGTCGTCGTGTTAAAGCAGAGCATCAACGGCCTGCTGGCACCCTTCAACCTTTGGCTATTCCCGAATGGAAATGGGATAAAACCAGTATGATTTCATCACTGGGTTTCCCAGGACCAAGAGAGGGAATAATGCCATCTTCGTCGTGATCGACCGACTTTCCAAAGTAGCCCACTTTCTACCTGTTCGTGAGAGTATCACCGCTAGCCAGCTAGCCGATTTATACATCTCCTGAATAGTGTCTCTTCATGGTGTTCCATTGGAAATTAACTCAGACCATGGGAGTCTCTTCACCTCTCGATTTTGGGAAAGTTTCCAAAATGCTATGGGAACTCGTCTCTATTTTAGTACCGCCTTCCATCCTCAATCAAGTGGTCAAGTGGAGCGAGTCAATCAAATTCTGGAAGATATGCTCCGAGCTTCTGTCATCTCGTTCGGAATGAGTTGGGAGAAATGCCTTCCATTCGCGGAGTTTGCTTATAACAATAGTTATCAAACTAGCTTGGGCAAGGCTCCTTTCGAAGTTCTCTATGGACGAAAATGTCGAACGCCTCTTAAATGGTCAGAAACCGGGGAAAGACAACTCTTTGGCCCGGATATGATTCAGGAACCAGAAGAGCAGGTTCGCGTTATTCGTGAGAAATTGAAAACAGCTCAATCTCGTCAAAAGAGTCAATATGATCGTAAACATAAGCCTATGACTTATGAAGTCGACGAGAAGGCTTACCTTCGGGTTACTCCGTTAAAGGGAACCCATCGTTTCGGTATCAAAGGCAAATTGGCTCCTCGTTACATTGGACCCTTTCGCATTCTTGCCAAACAAGGAGAAGTTGCCTACCAATTGGAACTACCTTCGCATCTGTCCAGAGTTCACGATGTCTTCCACGTTTCTCAACTCAGGCGTTGCTTCGCGGATCCTATCCGTGGAGTGGACCACGAAACGCTTTATCTACAAGATAACCTCTCATATCGGGAATATCCCATTCGTATCCTTGATCAAGACGAGCGTACCACTCGACGCCATAACATCAAGTTTCTCAAGGTTCAATGGTCACACCATTCCGAGAAAGAAGCCACTTTGGAAAGGGAGGATCGTGTTTGACTCGAGTACCCCACCTTCTTCCCAGAGAATCCTAAATCTCGGGACGAGATTCTTTTGAGTGGGGGTGAGTTGTCACACCCTAGCTAGTTCAAGCATTAGAGTGTGCATCATGTTTAAATTCCTCTTAAATTTGAAATGGGGAAGGCAGAAACCCCCAACACCCCCTGGAAACAACTAGGGTTTACTAAAATTATTTTCAATGAACCTGAAATGCCCTTCTAAAAAGTTCACCCTCTTTGTCTTGGGTTAGAACCTCTGGCAAAATTGGTGCACAATTTTCTAGGTCAACAGAAGGTCATTGAATTAAATCATAAGTATTTGAATTTGGGCATTTAAATGCTATAAAATAATTTAAATGCTTCAAATAATTCTGGAAATAAATGTTTGCTGTTGGAAATATTCTAAACAGAGCCCACAATTATTTTCAGGATTTTTGGAAACGTTTTAGTATTTTTAATAAAGCCCAACAGTTGCAGTTAAATAGAAAAAGAAAACAAATCAGAAAAAAGAGAGAGAGGGAGAAGCCCACCTGGGCCTTACCTGTGCTGGCCGGCCCACCTGGCCTGTGCCAGTCGTCACCCACCTCTGCCAGTAGGCAGAGGCGTGTCGCCGGCGCGTGCTCCCGCGGCCACCTCCTGCTTCCACCTCCTGCTGCCTCCTCGTCCCCATCCGAGCGCCACGGAGACGCCCAGCACCTCCCTGCACTCCTCCCCTCTCTCCCCCTCGTCTCCCTCACCCTCTCCCGCGATGGCCGAGCGCGATCCTCGCCGCCGTTCGCCGTAGTTGCCACCAGAGCCACCCCCTCGCCTCCCTGACGTGCCCGTGAGCTCCGCCTCCATCGTCTACGCCTCCCCGTCGACTCACGCAACGCCGGACGCCTCCACGCCTCCCCGACGCCTTCTTCTTCCTCGGTCCGCCGAGATCGCCGGCAACGCCCCGACGACGTCCGACCTCCCCCGAGCCCGCTGAGACGCGTCCTGCAACCACCGTGAGCTCCTCTACCGATCCCCCCTCTTCTCTGCTTCGTTTGCCCGCCGTAGACGCCGCCCCCTTGCTCACCGTAGCACGCTGCCGTGCGAGCTCGACGCCGGCGTCACTCCGGTGGCCTTTTGGTCAAGCGCGGGTGCTTAACGCACTCCCCGCACCTCGCAGCGCCTCGCTAGCACGTCCATTTTCCCCTAGCTCGCTGCAACAGCAAAATCACCAACAGCGAGCTCTGGCCGCCGCCACGAGCTCGACTCCGGCGAGCTCGCTCCACCCCAGCTCCTCCCACTTGCCCCACAAGATGCGCGCGGGCCCCAGCTACGCGTAGGACCAAACCGCGGTCGAATTGGTCGCCTGTGGCCGATTTCTGAAGCTCTCCGCCATCTCGGCCTCGCTGGCGGCTCAACACCGGCGGGATTAACCCCGCTGACCAGGTGTTTGACCCCTGTTTGACTCCGCCTGAGACACTGATAGGTGGGCCCGGCTCCTAACTTTTTCAGATTAGTTTAAATTAGAGCTAATCACTTTGTTAGAGGCTAATGACATCGTTAACCAACCCTCTCTCACTGACATGTGGGCCCAGGGCCTAACTAACCCAGTTTAGTGCTAACTAACCACTAACTAACTCTGTTAGTTAGCTGAGAAACTGACAGAAGGGCCCACCAGTCAGGTTTGACCTGGCTTGGCGCCTTTGACCCGCTGACGTCACAGTGACGCAGTGCTGACGCATTAATTCAATTACTGGATTTATTCTTTAATAGAAAATTCCAGAAAATAGTCAAAACTTCTAAAAATCATAGAAAATCAACCATAGCTCCAAATGCAAAGTTTATATATGAAAAATGATCAGAAAAATTCAATCTATCCATCTGTAATGGTTTCATGCATGACAAAACAAGTTAACCTTGCTGTTTAAGCAGAATAAGGTAATGCACTAATAAGGCCATGTTTAATGAGCTAATATTTGAATCTTTGATTCAAATGAGTTCATCCCCTTCTGTTTTAGCTTGCATTAGGCCAAGACACTTTCATCTTGCCATGTCATAGCATGCATCATATTGTTGCATATTGCCATGTGTTGATTATGTTCGGTGTGTCTTTCGTGGTAGGTTCTGCCTCCGAGGATAACCCCGAGTATCCGTCTGAAGGGCAGTACCCTACTACCTCTACAACAGGCAAGCAACCCATTGATCATTCCGATACAAACCCATGTTCCTCTCGCTTCTGCTCTTGTTTACTGCATTAAGACAACGCGATTCAAACTGCTGTGTGCTACGGTAGTTGAACCCTTATCCTCTGCATGACCTGTCATTGCCACAGTAACTAGATGAAACCCACTAGCATGTGTAGGAGTTGATTGAGCCATGTATGTGATTCCTACCTTGCTATGCCTGCTATGCTTAGAGTTGTGTCAGGTCTGGTTCATCTGGGTGATGGGCTAGAGTGAAATGATTATGTCGGTAATGTGAGGGATGTGTTGAACATGTTTTGGTAAAGGTATCGATGAGAGGCCATGTAGGAGTACATGGTGGGTTGTTTCATTGAGGCCGTCCCATAAGAACTGAGATCTGTATGTGTGATTTAAGATGCAGTTACTACCAGTACATTGGGCCCGAAACCAATGGACCCTCTCGGCTTCTTAATCACCCTAGTACTCTGTCCAGGAGTTGCAAATAGTTTCTGGTGTTTGTAGGTTATGTGTTGGCGGCCGTGCGTAGCGCTGACCCTAGGGGTGGGCTATGTTGCGGTAGATACACCGTGGCACGGTGTACCGAGTCACCCGTTTGGTGTCTCGGGAACCCTGTTCACATCGTTCGGGGCCGTATGTGGAAACCTCGGCCGGACTCCCTGCGGATGGAACCTGGATAGGCGATACACCTAGACCAGAGACTTAAGTGTTTAGGTAGGCCGTGGCTGACACCCTCGCTGGGCTTCCGCTTGAAGGTTGCCGAGTACATGTCGTGTAAACGGCAGTAAGTGGTGAAAGCGTGTATGACGAAGTACACCCCTGCAGGGTATAAAACTATTCGAATAGCCACGTCCACGGTAAAGGACTACTTGGTTGCCTGTATAGTTCATAGACAATTTAATGGTTACTACTAAAAGACTCAAGATAAGTGTGAGTACCGAGGAAGGCCCTCTCGTAGGATGACGAGAGAGGATCCCCGGTTGAGTATTGTGTTGGTGAGTAGTGGACTCGTGTGCGAAAACTATTTTACTAGTGGAGTTCCGTAGGATAGCCTAGCCAAGAGTCAAAGTTGGCTTGCTGCAATAACCCCACCACCTTCTTGAGAATGAGCATGTATATTAGGTTCTGATGTAAGACTTGCTGAGTACCTTGTACTCATGTTTGCTTATTTATTGTTTTCAGACAACAACACCGCCCCCTCCGATGGGTTTTATGTAGACCTTGAAGTCGACGAGTGACTAGCCACCCAGGTGGTGGAGGGCCTTATGTAGATAGACAGGCTTCGAGAAGCCTTCTTTCTTTCTAGTGTGTGTACTCAGACTAGTTGCTTCCGCATGTGCTTGTATTATTGTATGACTTGAGTGTCGGGTCATGTGACCCCTCTCTGTATGAACATGTTATGTATGGCTCTCGGGATCCTTTAATTAAAGTACTTGAGTTGTAGAGTTTTGTTGTGATGCCATGTTGTATGTACTCATATCGGGCATATTGTGTGTATGATTGAAATGCTTAGTATGAGTGGGATCCGACAATCTAGTTGTTTATCCTTGGCAGTCTTTCTTATGAGGAAATGTAGTCTAGTGTTCCTCGGGCCATAGTAGTCCGCTACAGCGCGGTTCACCTGAGTCCTGCTAGCCCAGCACTACTGTTCAGGACACTTGACTGGCCGGCATGTGTTTCACTTCGTTCCTATGTCTGTCCTTCGGGGAAATGTCACGCGGTGATTCCGGAGTCCTGTTAGCCCAGTGCTACAGCCCGGAATCACTCGCTGATGACCGACATGCTCGATGTGATTCATGTATGCCTGTCTCCATAGGTCTGTGCCGCTTTGGGTTCACGACTAGCCATGTCGGCCCGGGTTCTCTGTCATATGGATGCTAGCGACACTATCATATACGTGAGCCAAAAGGCGCAAACGGTCCCGGGCCATGGTAAGGCGACACCTGTGGGATACCGTGCGTGAGGCCGCAAAGTGATATGAGGTGTTACCGGCTAGATCGATGTGACTTGGAATCGGGGTCCTGACAATCTGCTACTAAATCTGCCATGTAGCTGCTACTAAATCTGCCATCGGGTAGCTTCTCTGTTTTCATTCCACGCATTTTTTGAGAAAGTAATAGTTGCCACATATGTAGTATTATATATACCATGTGAGAACTATTGAGGTGACCATGTATATGCTACTAAATATGACATGTAGCTGCTACTAAATATGACATGTAGCTGCTACTAAATCTACCATCAGGTAGGTTCTCTATTTTCATTCCACGCATTTTTGAGAAAGAAATAGTTGCCACATATGTAGTATTATATATACCATGTGAGAACTATTGAAGTGACCATGTATATGCTACTACATATGCCATGTAGTTGCTACTAAATCGGCCATCGGGTAGCTTCTCCGTTTTCATTCTACGCATTTTTTAGAAAGTAATAGTTGCCACATATGTACTATTATATATACCACTAGACCATGATGGCACGCGTTGCTGCGCCCATCAATTTTGGCGATAGAACGGTAAGGTTTTATAAAATATATGGAATAGTAGAAATCTATAAAAAGTATGGAGGTATGCAAGGCGAAAGTCAATTTTCAAGATTTTCTTTAGCAATGAAGATGGTGAATATTTGTAGGAACAGGAAAACCACAGCAAATATTTCAGTCATGCTCCTATGATTTGTCTTCAGAAGAAAAAATCATTATGGGAGCTTTAGAAACGAGCAAATAGCTAGGGTTTAGAAGAATTGGTCCAATGATGTTACCAAAATTCAGTCCTCAAAAAATGTGCATTGGTGCAGCAGCATAGCACTAATGGGTAGCTTGAAAGTAAAACATCACCAGATTTAGGGCTTCCGCAAAGCCCTCCAGGGATATATAGCCGTCTATCACAAGATATAATAGAATATGAATATCAGTAATTTTAGAAACACAAGTACACACACCCTTTTTTCTCAAAAGAGAACATGACTCCATTCAGAGGCTGAAGATAGATCAACCGAGGCTACTGTAGGATATCGACCTGTCTCAAACTCCAACAATGATTTTGCAGCAGCATATCTTGTTGCAGTTCTCCTCCCGGGAAATCAATCCATATGATGGTCCTGCTAAACTATACATAATTACAAACCTTCAAAAAGGGATCAAGGAACAAAATCGGATCATAACAGATCAGACCTCGGAATCAAACCTTAGAAGGGGAGCGGGTGTGGCAGAAGAGCAGAGATTGAATACCTGTGATGGCGCGTGTTACCGCACCCATCCAATTATTCAATAAATGGTTGAAATTGTGCAATTATTTGAAGCATAAAACATGGAAGATAAGATATACAAGGAACACATGAAAACAAAATAGAGCTTTGATATTGCTCCGGGCTTGTAGTTTGAATGTAAATACTGTTGGCTACAAGCTGGTGCATATATAGAGTGATTTCAAAGGGTGACATCAATCTCAATATATTATAGTCCATTCATAGCGCCTTTGTAAGACAGTTCTGACATGAAGGAGCGAGCTAGTCTGCACTGCATTGAAGTTGTACGTTTGATGCCATGGATGTTCATGCAAGATTACTGGGTTACTTCACAAAGAGTTGTTTGATGAATAAAAATGACGACAATGGCAAAAACAAACTGATATGACCTTATATTATTAGAGACCACTAATGGGCTGTTGGCAGCCGAGGGTCTGATCTAAAACTTGTAAGCAACTTAAGAAGATCAGTCGCATTGCTACCTAACTTTCTCAGAAGAGAGCAAAAAATGGTTAGGTACCAATTATGGAGTAAAGTCTAAGCTCCTCTTTTCATTTTATTTGCTTTCCTTGCATCAAGATCAGTACATTTGAACAAAATGGCATAGTGGAGGATCATATGCCAATTAAAATTTCTTCAAAGACACATAAATGAATTTTGAACTAAAAATCTACCTTTAGTACGGAGTAGATTCACTGATAAAATCTGTTATCAGACTAAATGAATGATGAAACTCTTTCTAGCACATAAAAGAAATGATTGATTAACTTTGACTCAAACGTCACATTATCAGGCAATGTTATTATCTAAAGTTATCCCTAACCCAAGGAGACTCATAGTGGTACGAAATTAGAAACGACAAATAATTTTTTATCTGTTGTATACTTATAACCTCCTATCATTTGTGTAATAATTAACTAATTAATTGTATTACCTTTTGTGCTGACTTCACATGGCTTGATGTTGACTGGCACTCGATGGGGCCAAACTAGGATAAAATTAATATGGGGCAAGACGGCTCCGCATCCTCTCATGTGCATTGGTTAGGATGAAAGCTCTGCAGTACCAGCGGAAAACCCAAGAGAAACGTCCAAGAATTGAATTTCCTAATAGGTCGTATGTTGCAACGAAACAACTTTATCATCTCTAGTACTGCGCCCTCATTCAAATTAGGGTGTCAAATAAATTTATATAAAAATCCTAATCGAAAAGGTAGTAGTTATATTAAAATCTTAATTGTGTGACCTCCCATACTAGTTCTTGGTATGCAGCAGAGGTAGTGTTGATGACACGATGGCTCGAGATAATGTATCAACAATGGAACAGGTTTTGCACATCAATGGAACAGGTTTTGCACATCAGTATAGGACATCATCCAGTATTTTTCCTCACGGATGAAATGGTATGCTCACTTCTAATCGACTAAATTAAGTTTCTGAACCCCATATCTGTCAACACTAATGCGTGAGTAAAGTTCTCAGCATCATATTTAGTTGTATCTGCCACAGATCATTGAATTTGCTAAAAAAATACAATCAACAATACACTGGAAGCACCAAACATTCAATGGTCCTTTCTTCTTGCATGAACTGTAAAACATTAGATATGTCATTTTATCAGATAGGAACAAATTAAGAGTGTGTACAATAACAGTCTTCTTATTTTTTTGTGGGGTAACACCCTAACAGTCTGCTTATGTTTGCACATATAGCAATAATGATAGCCGGAGTAGCATGTCATGAATATTACCAATAGATGAGCATAGAAAGTAAGCAATCATATGAACATTTAACTGACCTGCGAGCAGCCATTGGGATCCTCGGTTTCAGAATTCAGGAACAAAAAAAAGAGACCCAGAAACAACCTACAAAAAGTTGTTAAACCAATAAGCCCGAACCAGTCCCGAGCACTGGACGTCAGCATTAGCAAAGTTGAAGAGCCCGATCATAGTACAAACATTCAGTACAAACGGATTGTAGTGCCTAGTGGGAAGGGAAATCTCCAGCAAAGTTGAATATTCTCTATGAAGGCCCTCGACCAGTTAGCCTCCCTATATAAATATTCCCCGCGCATCTGGTACATTGATTCTGCGGTCAACAAATCCAATGAGATGATGGATCGGGTTAGGAGGAGGCGAACCGGAGGGAGATGTCTATGGGTTAATCCTGGGGCAGGGGCATACCGTCACGGCGGTGAGCGGACCTAGAGTGGACGCCGTCACAAAGATCGTGAGACAGGGGGGAAGTGGGGGGCTGAAGCGGCGCCGCTTGCTTCGCCTTCTCTCTGACACCCGGCGAAGTATTCAAAGGCCCATGTTGGCCAAATTCACCAGGGAAGGCCAATTTTGTTATGGGAGTAATAGCCCATGCCCACTCGCGAAAATTGCAGCGATCATAGGTTAATCTAGTGACCAAAAACGATCACAAGTCGAGATCCAATGGCTAAAATCATTGATGGCCTAGGAGGGCTGGAATAGTGCTCGGTTATAATGTATCTAAATGTGAGAACTATCGAATTGACCACGGGCGAATCATCAGAAGAAACAACTGCCATCTAAGTTGTATTGAAATTAATGTGGGAGAGGTGCCACATATGCGAAACTATGAACTAGTATGCTTGGAGCACGGGCGTGTACATAAAAAATGGACACGTGGACAACACTATGTTTGCCAGAAAGTTTCAAAAAAGTACTTGTTGTAGTTGCCACATGGACGTTGTTTACCGAAAAAGGCTTTCACCCCACTTTATAAATAAAGCAAACCGCCAAAGAGCACACAAACAAAGTCAAGTCCACACACACACACCCAGGTCCCACAACAAAGTACAGAAGTTCAGCTGAGGGCACAGCTCAACAAGCCCAAATAAAAATAAAGGAACAGAACACGTCGGATGAAGAAAACGCCTAGTCTGGTTTCGGCGGTGGCGGCGGGGGCGGCGGCGACAGGCGGACGGCCATCGAGCAAAGATCGGCGATGAAGGCTGAGATGGCGTCGCAGTCCCGAGGGCGGCTAAGCGGCTGCCAAAGCTGCAAGAAACCCGAGAGTTTGAAAGGAGCGTCAGAAGCCCGTTGGAGAGGTGTGCGCTGAATCACAAGCTTATTGTGGACAGTCCAGAGGGTCCATGCAAGGACCCCGATCTCGAGCCACCTAATGTGGCGAGAGGTCACGGGGGACATCTGGAGTTCGGCAAATAGGTCAGGGAAGTTGGTGTGGCACCAATTTCCACCGACCGCTTCGCGAAAGCAGCTCCAGAGGAACTAAGCGGACACGCAGGAAAAGAAAATGTGGTTCGAGTCTTCCGGGACCCCACAAAGCGGCAGATGCCCGTACCCGGGCCATTCCGCTTGCGCACCTCCACCCCAGACGAGATCCGACCATGAATCGATTGCCACATGAAGATACGGATCTTCAGGGGCAGGCGGATGGACCACACCATCGATAGGGGGAGAGGGGCGGAAGATGGGGCGATGGCCATGTATAGCGACTTGGTGGAGAATTGGTCCGAAGGCTCAAGGCACCAACGCACCAGGTCAGGGCCACCATCCACCATCGGTTCATGGAGAGCAACACAGTCAAGCAACTCACGCCAGGCGGCGGATTCCATGGGGCCAAAGGCCCACCGGAAAGCAAGGCGCCCTAAGTCAAGAAGGGGCCTATCCACAGAGATCACGGGATCGACGGAGATGGAGAAGAGGCCAGGAAAGCGAGCCGCAAAGGGAGTGTCTCCGGCCCAGCAATCAAACTAGAACAGCGTCGATGTCCCGGATCCCACCGAGATGGAGGTCCCGATACGGAGGACCGGGAGAAGCTGGAAAATTGACTACCATAATTGAGATCCGCCAGACTTCTGGCAAAAGGTGAGGGGTTGTCCGCGCAAGTATTTGTTCCGGATGATGTCCTGCCAAAGGCCACCATGCCCTTGCGAGATGCGCCAAAGCCAGCGGGAGAGTAGGGCGATATTCATCCATTTAGAGCACATGATGCCAAGGCCACCTTGCTTCTGGGGTTTGCAAATGTCAGGCCAACTGACCATATGATACTTCTGCTTGTCATTGTCGCCCGCCCAGTAAAAGCGGGACTGGACCTTGGCGATCTCCTTGTGAAGGGTCTCGTGGAGGCTGTAGAAACTCATGAGGAACAAGAGAAGGCTGGAGAGGGAAGAGTTGATGAGGATCGTCCGGGCCGCTTTGGAAGCCACCTCCCCTGCCATGGCTCGATGCGCGTTTGGAGCTTGGCCACGGAGGGGCGCAAGTCTGCGACAGTGAGCCGGGAGTTACTAATGGGCGTCCCCGGGTATGTTGTGGGGAAGGAACCCATGCGGCAATTAAGCCTGTTGGTGATGGCCAAAGCCTCCACGGGGGAGTATCCCATCACCATCATCTTGAGGCCCGACATCTGTTGGAAGCAGAGAAGGAGGAACTTGAGGTTGGAGATATCCGTCTCCGAGGCTTCGACCATGATGATAGTGTCGTCATCATACTGGAGGATGGAGATCCCGAAGCCACCGGCGAGGTGGGGAGTAAATCCACGAATATGGCCCGCGGCTTTCGCCTTATCAAGGATGGACGCCAGCGCGTCGACGACCATATTGAACAAGAACGGGGAGAAGGGGTCACCTTGTCGGACCCCACAAAGGGTGGGGAAGAAAGGGTCGATCTCACCGTTTATGTTCACGGCCGTGCGCCCGCAAGTGACCATTTGCATTACTCTCATGATCCACCGATCATCGAAACCCTTCCGAAGAAGGACTTCCCGAAGGAAGGGCTAGCTAACTGTGTCATAAGCCTTATGGAAGTCAATCTTCAGAAGTACCTCCTTGAGGTTTTTGGTGCGAACCTCATGGAGGACTTCATGAAGGACTAGGAACCCATCCAGGATGTAACGGACCTTAATAAAGGTCGACTAGTTGGGATGTGTCACACGATCAGCCAGCAGGGTCACCCTATTGGCGTACCCTTTGGCCAGGATCCAGAAGATCATGTTAATGACAGTGATCGGGCAAAATTGACGGATGTCGGACACCCAGGGACCTTTGGGATGAGAGAGATGATCCCATAGTTGAGGCGTCCGAGATCAATGGCGCCAACGTAGAACTCGTCGAAGATAGCCATGACCTCCGGTTTAATCATGTTCCAGAAGGTCTAGAAGAATTTAACAGGGAGGCCATCCGGACCAGGCGCTTAGGAGGGGTTCATGCCCTTGATGGCTTCCCAAACCTCCTGCTCGGAGAAGGGGGCCATAAGGGCCGCGTTCTCCGACTCAGACACCAACTGG
Source organism: Triticum urartu (assembly GCF_003073215.2). NCBI lineage: Eukaryota > Viridiplantae > Streptophyta > Magnoliopsida > Poales > Poaceae > Triticum > Triticum urartu. The sequence goes on along the minus strand of NC_053023.1, from coordinate 298,441,449 downwards.
GGACCAGCCCAACAATCGGAGGAAAGAGAGAGGCCGCTCCGAGGAGCTGCAGAGAATAAGGATCTATAGAATCCGTCGACGTGGGATCAGATGTCGCGAGGGTCATGAAGGAGCGTCTCACCATCCCACAAAAGAGGGATGGTGTTGCGTCTACTGCGGCCGTTGGCAATGGCCTGAAAGTACGTTGTATTCACGTCGCCCTTCAGGACCCATTTCTGAGCCCCACGGAGGCGCCAATAAGCCTCCTCATCGGTGTAAATCACGGAGAGCTAGTCTTCCAGGTCGTACCAGGAAAGCCACTCGTCCGGAGAGAGCCCCACCGCATCAGCGCGCAGGTCAAGGGCCTGGATCATGGATAACAATGCCTTCTTGCGCTCCCGGAGGTCACGACCTAGGTTAGCACCCCACCCCTTCATGAACTGTCGTCCGCGCTTCGTGCAGAAGTTCCACGAGTCAATGGCCGAGGGGGGGACGAGATGGGGGTGGGCGCGAGCCTCGATCCACCAAGCGACAACCGCATCGATGAACCCGGTTTGGGAGAGCCAGAAGGTCTCGAACCGGAATCGAGGGGTGATTGGCGGACGCTCATCAGCCGAGGAGAGGAGCAGAGGGACATGATATGAGCCAATCCGGGTGATGGCGCGAAGGGAGGCAAGGGAGCAGCGGAGGTCCCACTCGGGGGACACTAGGACCCGGTCCAAGACGGACTGGGTCGGGGTGGCCTGCCGGTTGGTCCACGTGAGCCTGGCACCAATCCTATCAATTTCGCGGAGACCAAGGTTGGCAATGAAGTCATTGAACATTTGCATCCGAGCAAAGCAGACATTAGCACTGCTCTTGTCTTCCACAACACGAAGGAGGTTAAAATCGCCACCCACCACCACTGGAAGGGAGGCCGCGGATATCTTCGGGTGGAGCTCCTCGAGAAAGGTGGCAGACCGACTATGGTCTGCCGGCCCGTAGACGATGATGACCTCCCACTTGAAGTTGAGAGACCTCTCGAAAAGCTCCATGCTCACAAAGAATTCTCCCTGGTCCATGCTCCCCACCTCAAAGGTGGCATCCTTCACGCCTAAAAGGATGCCACCCGAGTGGCCGGCACTCCCACTAGAAGGGAGTCAATGCCACGCAAAGAGGTGGGAGCTCAGACAGTCAAGCTCAGGGAGAGAGAATTCAAGACGCATGGTTTCTTGGATGGAAACTATGTCAATGTGTTCCTCATACATGTACTCTATGAGTTGACGGTGTCGGCCATCATGGCCGAAACCACGGATGTTCCAGAACAGGGCACGCATTAAGGCGCCATTGGGGGGCTGCTTGACCCCAGGTCACGAGAGGCACTTTGAGCATGGAGGGCCGCGGTGCGGGAGCGAGTGCGACCACGGATTTCGACCTCCCCCACCGGGGAGGGGCACCTAACTGCCTTAACAACACCGGGGGAGGGGCCTCACCGGCCGAGGGCGGAACAGGAGGCAGAAGGAGAGGCGAACTGGCCTCCGCGAGCCTCCCATCAAGGATCTCGCGGGTGCGGATAGCCGCAATCTGGACTAAGGGGGGCCAACTTCCCCCCTAAAAATGATCGCCACGTCAGAGGCCACCTTCATGAGGTTGCCAAGAGGAATCGACTCAAGAGCAGAGAAGGAACAAGATGAAGCTGAAGGGGGAACAGCAGGCGTACCTGGCTCCAGGTTCCGAGCAGCAGCACGGATCTTTGCCTGCTCGGTGATGGGCAGAGCCGGACTGCCCTCGGGGTGCGCCGCATCCATCCGAACACTCCGACGCGACGCAACCACCGGGGAGGAGGCCGACCGGCCTCGGTGCGAGTAGGCGGTGGACCGTGGAGGGGGGCTGGGCGGCCACGGGAGTGGTTACCTGAGCCTCCCCATCCATGGTCAGGGCCCCCGCTGGTGAAGCCAGATGAGCGGACACAGAGCAGTAGAGGAGGAGCGGAGCCGGGGTCAGAGCCGGTGCCAGGGGCAGCAGGGTCGGAGCCCTGGGGAGTGGGCTGAGCGGCCACAGGGGGCGATGCCGGAAGGGGGGCGTCAGCCACTGGGGCTACAGCCACCGCAGGGGAGACCACCTGATCGGCCAGGGGCAGACTAGGGACCGGAGTATCCGCCGAGGGGAGGACCAACTCTGGCCCCAGCGCGACGAGAGCAGCCGAGGAGGGGGCGCGGTGAAGAAGCCGGGCAGACGACCAGGCCGACACTGGAGATGTCGCTCACCTCGGAGGAGGTCGCCATAGAGGTCGAGGGACCGCCGAAGGCTGGCTGAGGGCGGCCTGGTGTCCCTTGCCCCCGGCGGCAGGAGGAGGGGGCGAGGGGGACGGGGAGCGGGAGTCCTCCGAACCCTCCTCCTCCTCCGAGCGGTGGGAGCGGCCATGGTGACGTCCGTGGTAGTCCCCGTCGGCCCCGGGTTGCCACCAGGGAGGCCGGCGTCGAAGAAGCGGGGGCGGCCAACATGGTTGGGAGGTTCGGGGGAGATCCTGAGGTCAAAGCCCTGGTCGTTGAAGAAAACACGGACGGTGGTGCGGAGCTTGGCGGAGTCGAGACACTTGACCTTGACCCGGACCTCCTCCTCTTTGTGCACAGAGAGCTCATCGACCACCACCACCTTGCCCAAGAGACGGGACATCTGGCGGACGACGAGCTCAGACCGCGCAATATCAGGGAGGCCGGCCACAAGAATCCAAGCGGTGTCAAGAACGGCCATGGCCTGAGCATCAACGATTGGCTCAGAGATGTCGACAACCAGCTGGTTGAGAGCGAGCGTGACGGCCACTACGCGTCGCGTAGCCGTAGCTGACGGCGTCGGGGAAGATGACGGTGAAGATGTGGCCAGCGGTGGGGGTGACCGCCCAGTCCCACTGGCGATGGTAGAGGTGGTTGAGCTCGGCCTCGATCATCTCCGGGGAGGCCACCCCGTCGACCACCGTGATGACCTCCTGGAGGGAGGGGGAGGGAGGCGGCACGTCAAGGACCTCGAGGTGGAAGAAGCCCAGCCCCTCGATGCCTTGGCCGTACATCATGAGCTCGGACAACACCGGACGGTCTTGGCAGAGGAGGGCAGGGTGCCCCGGATCCTTGCAGAGGTAGCAGCACTGGGGGTTGACGCATTCGACTTGCGAGTGGCCCGCCACCCCACAATTGAAGCACGGAGGGCGGGGAAGGCCGGATACGGGGCCCGAAGTGGAAGAGGAGCACGGACCCGGGGGGTAGGGCCGGACTGGCCGCCCCGCCCCGCGCCGTGGCGCTTCTTCTTCTTGGCGGGGCCGGAGCGTCCATGGGCAGGGCCCCCGCCAGGAGCAGCAGACGCGGACGAGGGCGCAGACGCCACCGCATGAGGTGGCACGTACTTCCGGGCGGGAGGCGGGGAAGCTGGGCGGGACCGCGCGGAGGGGTCGGTCGAGAAGACCGAGGCGGAGTGGGAGATTGGGCGCGACGGGGAGTAGGGGAGGGCGAGCGGCGCCGGGAACGCCAGTCACCCGAGGCAGCCGGACAGGGGGAGCGGGATCGTCCCCGCGAGTCGCGGCGGCTCGAGGAGCAGCGGTCCGCGCGATGTCCCTCCTGGAGGTCACGAAGCTCGCAACGCAGCTCGTCCTCGCGGCGGAGCGCCTCGGGCGACGGCCGAGGCATGTCGCGCCGGTCGGACCGCTCATCGGCGCGGCGTTTGTGCCGCACGCCGCTGTCGTCCCACTCCCGGGGCATCGGGGGCCGAGGCGCGGGAGGGGGGCGGGGGAGAAGGAGCCGCACCGGACGCCGGCCGGGAGGGAGTGGGGACGGAGGTGAGCAGCGGGGGGACGCAGGGGGACTCGGGGGAGCAGAGGGGATCGATCGAGAGCTGGGGCGGCGGACGATGGGACTGGGGGAATCGGGAGGCCCCTGGGGAGCCAGATCGAGGTCACCAGAGAGTTGGGCCTAGGGCACCCAGGTGGCCCAGCTCCCATGGGCCGATCCAGCTGAGGGGGAAGGCCCAGTCGGCGGGAGCCGAGGGTGGGCGGGCCGGGGCCCAACACACACGGCGCGGAGGGGGGCTGGCCCAACAAGCGGCTCGGGTTGCACGCGCGTAGGGTTTCCCCTACCGCGGAAGGCGCCGCGGCCACCGCCGGCGCGTTACCGGAGTGAGCCGGCGACCGGCGAGATGGAGCGAGGGAGGGCCGGGAACGGAACGCGGAGGAGCTGAAGGCAGCGATGAACGGCCGGAAGGGCGACAACCGCCGCACCAGGGGCGAGGGCACAGGGCCGCTGCGAGCTGTGGGCGGTGTCGAGGGCGCCACCGGGCCGGCACCGGGCACCGGACGGCACCAGGAGGAGCGGGCGGCGCCCCTTTCGGAGCGGCCGGCCACGCCCCACGTCCGAGCGCGTCGGCGGCGAGCAGCCCCGGCCCTCAACGTTGCGCCTTGGCAGCCATCGGCCCGAGACGAGCTCAAGGGCAGCGCCTGCACCCACGACGGCCGCGAGCCGGTGGCAGAACCCCGCTCCTGGGGGGCTGAGCCACCGGGCCGGCGAGGCCGCGCGGAGCGGCGCGAGGGGGTGGCGGCCGGAGAGGCAGGCGGGGCCGGAGAGGCAGGCGCAGAGGGAGGCTCGTCGGCCATATCGGCCCAATGCAGCCGGGGGCGGGGGGACCGGACACGGGGGCCACGGCAGTCGGCGACGGCGGAGGGGACGGAGCCACGAGGGCCGGGGAGGGAGGGGCGACGGGAGCGCCAGCAAGGACGCCGGACGTCGCAGCCGGGGGCGCATCGTCCCGGACATCGCCAGGAGAATCGCCGGAAGCCGAAGCCGCCATCCCTTACCACTGGAAGCTTTAGTGTGCACCATCATGGACGTTGTTTAGAAAATCCAACACGGTTAGCATTGCAATTCCCAAAACGAAAAAACTAGTTGTAGTTGTTGTGCATGTTCAACTACACTTGCCATGTATCATGCATCATAAACGCCATGTTAGGGCGACTAAAGTTGCCATGATGAAAAATAAAATTATATCGAACTATAAATTCCCAATAGAAAATAACTCGACTTAGTGGGTCGTCCGTAGTTTTACGAGTTCTCAAGATAGTAAGTTGACGAATGATCACAAATTATTTCAAAGAAGTTTCGAACCATCCGCCATGCCCCTCCAAAAAAAATAAATAAATCAAACATATGACAAAACATAAACAAATCAAACATATGACAAACAGAATTTCAAACCACATTTCGGACAAGCACACATACTGCCCATTCAAACATCAGTACGCACATTCACAACATAGAAATGAACATAAAAGTAGTAGTTGTCACATCTAACAGATTCAGTTCCACACTTATATTACAAGATTAGACGGCACACCCAAGCCGTCACTAGCACCTACAGCTACGGTGAAAATTACATAACGTAGCACACATACATGGTTCCAAAGAGCAGATGATACCTTACATTCATCAGCCACAGAATGTAAGGTAGGCGTGGGTATTGAGCACCCCGTGATCACGTGTACTTCTTGTTCACGGTTTTGAGAGCTCCCTCGATGATTCTCGTGATGAAGCCCGCTAGTTGAAATCGCCATTCATCACCCAGTTCCATGTAAAGATCTTACGGAGCTCGACTACAATTGCATTTGTGATGACAAGAACTCGTCGACCTTCCCACTTTGCAAGGTATTCCAACATGTAGAAGCCGCAGTCACCACTGGTATGCGTCGGTGCTAAACAAACGGTTTTTGAAACCCCTTTCCGTAACGGCATTCGGAACCGTCACCAAGTGAGTGTGGGCGATAGGGGGGTCCTTCCCACACGACCCAGAAACCATCGGGGATATGCCCTCCTGGCACACACTCACTTGGTGACGGTTCCGAAGGTTGTTACGGAAAGGGGTTTCAAAAACCGTTTGTTTAGCACCGACGCATACCAGTGGTGACTGCGGCTTCTACATGTCGGCAAAATGAGGTCGTGTGCGACCGGCGAGCACTCAAATACAAAAATACGTACAGTACTGCTCAACAAAAATACAATTATATAGGCGAAATCATTTCTGGTCATAAGTACATCCCACACAGTCAATCACCGCTAAACGTTTATGTTCGTATATACATCCCACACAGTCACTCCAAGGAAAACGTTTGCGCAAGGTGGCGTAACGCAAACAGTTTTCAAGAGAATGTTGTGTGTGATTGTTCATTGATCCAACACGGTTTATTCCTAGAAACTGTGTGTGTTGCCTGAGGTGATCGCCCATGGTGTTTTCTCATTAACCGTTTGAATAGGAAAACCCAATTAGCAGACTAATTGCCCTATTATTAATAATCCATTTACTATTCTAATTGACATTCATATTAAGCACATAATATATTCCATTTCCATATTAAGGAAGCATGATTTCATAATTGAAATACATCGGAGTATCACATGATATAGCTTCAGCACTCAGTTACCCCATTACACAACTGCACCAGCAGCAAGTTTCACATGCAACATCTAGAACCTTTTGAAATTAGCATCATAGATGATACATAGAGAGATGTATCTCATCTGGAAAACTGCTGAAGTGGAAGGCGGATATTGAGCCTTCATTCATGTTGAAGTTCTTTGCAACTTTTGGCCAGTGCCTATGGATGATTGACCGTCCATCATTCAACCTCTTAGGAACACTTCAATATTGAACCGTGGGTGTTGTATGAAAACTTTCCTCGCCTCCTGACCACAGAGGTGGTTTGAGAGGTAATCATCAGTGAACCCCGAAAACAAGGATGTGCATAAATATCATATCTATAATGGAAATTGGGCAGAGGAATAAAAAGGCAAGGTATAATAGTTAGTACCATCTTGTAAACCCCCGTGCTTCCCATTGTTTCCCTACAACACATATAAGGTAGTTAGTCATCAGGTTAAGTAAGGGTTCGCATGCTATCGGTAAAATATGTTGATGAAAAATAAGCATATTGCAGATTCATCAGATTAATTCAAGCCACATGGAAAACCCATTTATCCAAACCAAGCATGATTAAGAACTAGGAAATATAGCACTTGTATATGTTTCTCATGTATTAAGTGCAGCCAAATTCGATTTATTTCTCACATGGTATACAATAACAGAATGCAGCCACAAAAATTGAACATCGCATTGCAGAATTGAACCAAGCAGTTAACTAAACACCACAACAAATGAACCAAACGTTAACTGTGCACCACATTGCACAATATAACATACTCGTAATAGAAGATCAGACAGTTAACCAAACCAAGCATGCTTAACAACTTGGAAATATTGCACCCTGAAGAATTGAACATCACATTTGCAGAATTGAACCAAGCAGTTAACTGAACACCACATTGCACGACATGTAGAACATATACACTATAGAAGAAGATTGCATGGTCAAAGTAGATAGCACAATTCACTAGAATTTGTTAAGGAAAGGCAGTAGCTAGCAAACTAAACATGGGTCCTTATAATGAGCTAATAAGACAAGCTACTCCTCATTGTCGGAGATATCGATGATGATTGGCTCCTTGGACATGGAAGAGGGCGAGGCCCCCGCATCGTGGGTGCGCTCATTATAGTGGTGAGTTTCCTGAGCCATGCTGGGCACCTACCTGCTGGCTCTCGAGATGAGGTAAGCACGTGCACGCTGAGAAAACACCATGTAGTCTTCGTCGAAGGCACTAACGGTTGCGTCGAGAAAATTCCATGAACTGTCGTTTAAAGCAGCCAACCGCGTCGCGGCATTAGCACCGGAGGCGTCAACGGTGGCCTCGACGGCGAGGTGCTCCTCCAAGATCTGGGGGTCAGCACGAATGGCAGCCATCGCGACCTCATCTGCGCGTGTGGCCGCGATTTGCTTCTCGGCTGCCAAATGCTCCTTGAGATCCTGGCTATACTGCGTGCACCATGGCTTAGGCTGACGCTTATTTGGTGGAGGGGTCAGTGATTTGGGTGGAAGGTTTCGCGCTCGCGCCGGCAGTCGGGGCATGTGGGATGTCGAAGAATGAGGAGGATGGGGGTCGGTGTGGATTTCCTGCCTGGATAGGCCAGGCCGAGCAGCGTGAAGGAGGGTCGCTGGCGAGGAGGCGGCACTACAAGCAAGGAGTGAAGGATTCAACTTGGAAAGGAAGGCGGAAACAAGGGAAATGTGGCTTTTGGTAAGGGGGAGGGGCGGGGAGGTAGATATTTCCGCGGAAGCCAAAAATTTGAAATCGCTTCAGCGAAAAAACTGGCGCGCAAAGTGTCATCAGACACGGTCCCTTATTTAGAGCGGGCTATGGACTGTAGCCGTTGCACCAAGATATTTTGTGCTATATCTCACACGGTTGGTTATAATAAACTGTGTGGGATCTACTTGATTTTTCGTCTTCATTTGAATTACATAATGGGGTCATAGCGACCATGGGCGTTGTTTGAATTGCTAGACCTTTTATCTGCAGTGAACATGCAACTATATGTGTGTCATAAAAGAATTGGAATTATTCATGGTTAGTTTGGACATTTTTATGCATTAACTGAGTTTTCAATGCATTTATGTGCATAATTCAAATTTGAATTACATGCACATGCTCCAGTGCATATAAATTGGTTGAAAAATCGAATCTTTCGTCCTTGGGTGCATGCTTAGGTCTCATGCAAGAAATGGGAATGAATGTCAAACACCCTGCCACCGTCACTCGGACGAAAACATTGAGATACCTGGTTTTAAAATTCTAGTAAATCCAAAACTCGTCTGAAATTCATGAAACTTGGCATGCTATCATGGAGCGGCATCAACATGCCGTGATAATATTTTTTGTCCCATTTGGGGCGGGTTTGGGTATATACTTCTCACAAACCAGAGCTTCTCACAACAAGCATGGAGGTTTAGGTAGGGAACACCCCACCTTTGGGGACGAAACAATATCCATTGCCTCTTACTGCTTTCAAAAAATTCTTGTGTCAACATAGAACAACAGGAGTGTTGTGTTAATTTTTGTGATTTCTCGGGGTTCGTTTGGACATTTTTATGCATTAAGTGAGTTTTCAATGCATTTATGTGCATAATTCAAATTTGAACTACATGCACATGCTCCAGTGCATATAAATTGGTTGAAAAATCAAATTTGTGTCCTTGGATGCATGCTTAGATCTCGTGCAAGAAATTGGGATGAATGTCAAACACCCTGCCACCGTCACTCGGCCGCAAACATTGAGATACCTGATTTTTAAATTCTAATAAATCCAAAACTCATCCGAAATTCATGAAACTTTGCATGCTATCATGGAGCGGCATCAACATGCCGTGGTAATTTTTTTGTCCCATTTGGGGCAGGTTTGGGTATATGCTTCTCACAAACCAGAGCTTCTCACAACAAGCATGATGGTTTCGGTACGAAACGCCCCACCTTTGGGGACAAAACGATATCCATTGCCTCTTATTGCTTTCAGTTTTTTCCTCGTGTCAACATAGAACAACAGGAGTGTTGTGTTTTTTTGTGATTTTTCGGGGTTTGTTTGGACATTTTTATGCATTAAGTGAGTTTTCAATGCATTTATGTGCATAATTCAAATTTGAACTACATGCACATGCTCCAGTGCATATAAATTGGTTGAAAAATAAAATATGTGTCCTTGGGTGCATGCTTAGGTCCCATGCAAAAAATGGGAATGAATGTCAAACACCCTGCCACCGTCACTCGGCCGCAAACATTGAGATACCTAGTTTTTAAATTCTAGTAAGTCCAAAACTCATGTGAAATTCATGAAACTTGGCATGCTATCATGGAGCGGCATCAACATGCCATGGTAGAATTTTTGTCCCATTTGGGGCAGGTTTGGGTATATGCTTCTCACAAACCAGAGCTTCCCACAACAAGAATGATGGTTTCGGTAGGGAACGTCCCACCTTTGGGGACGAAATGGTATACATTGCCTCTTATTGCTTCCAAAAAAATTTCTCGTGTCAACATAGAACAACAGGAGTGTTGTGTCATTTTTGTGATTTTTCAGGGTTCGTTTGGACATTTTTATGCATTAACTGAGTTTACAATGCATTTATGTGCATAATTCAAATTTGAACTACATGCACATGATCCAGTGCATATCAATTGATTGAAAAATCAAATGTCCTTGGGTGCATGCTTAGGTCCCATGCAAGAAAGAGGGAATGAATTTCAAACACCAGGGCACTGTTGATTGCCGGCAAAACATTGAGATACTTTGTTTTTAAATTCTAGTAAATCTAAAACTCATCTGAAATTCATGAAACTTGGCATGCTATCAAGGAAGGGCACCCGACATGCTGTGGTATTTTTCGTGTCCATTTTGAGAGAAGGCGCACTCGAATAATGACAGCCAACAAAGGCATTTTGAAAAAATAGCTCCCACTTTAATATCTCAAACGTTTGTATAATTCAAATCGTGTGCGTTCTGTTAACCATTCACGTGACGCCACATGTCTTGGTTTTAATGGCTATAGGAGGTGCCATGTGGACAGCTGCTTGACTGAACGGGAGGCATGCGAGCGCAGTCCGATGTGCAGGCTCACCGGGAAGCGTACAAGCTGTTCAATGCAGGATCTGTGCATCTCTTCAACGCAAACGGTTCAGATTATGGTATGCAAATTAAAGCCATACTTCGGTGCTAAGCGAAGAGACATTGCGATTTGTCAAAATATGCAGCTAAAAATCAATAGGACTATCTATTTTTTGCAACTAAAATTCAGTAATTAAGCATATATTTCATTCATACTAGAGATTAAGCAGTCGTTCTCACAAGGAAGCGACACAGCCTTGGACCGCCGCCCGCCTCGCTCCCACTGGTCTATATTAATGGCGCCGCCTAGCGGCCGCACCCCCCATCCTCGCCACACACACGATTCCTCTCTCTTCGCCCGCATCCTCAATGCTGCTCTGAGTCCTCAAAGCCATCAGTGTACGAGGATGCCGCCGAAGCGCCCAGTGGCGACGCCGGGGCAGCTGAAGCACCGGAGCATGGCATGAATATGGAGATAGAGGTTTCCGTCGCCTATTTCAGTGTTTTGCAGAAAAAGAATATCAAACGGAGTCCAAACGGAGTGAAACCTTTGGGAGCGTGATTTTTGGAACAAACGTGATCCAGATGACTTGGAGTGGACGTCAAGCAATCAACGAGGAGGCCATGAGGCAGCGGGGCGCGCCTACCCCCCTGGGCGCGCCCTCCACCATCGTGGGCCCCTCATGGCTCCACCGACCTACTTCTTCCTTCTATATATACCTACGTACCCTTAAAACATCAAAGGGCACCACGAAAACCTAATTCCACCACCGCAACCTTCTGTACCCATGAGATCCCATCTTGGGGCCTTTTTCGGCGCTCCGCCGGAGGGGGCATTGATCACGGAGGGCTTCTACATCAACACCATAGCCTCTCCAATGATGTGTGAGTAGTTTACCTCAGACCTTCGGGTCCATAGGTATTGGCTAGATGGCTTCTTCTCTCTCTTTGGGTCTCAATACAAAGTTCTCCTCGATCTTCTTGGAGATCTATTCGATGTAACTCTTTTTTGCGGTGTGTTTGTCGAGATCCGATGAATTGTGGGTTTATGATAAAGATTATCTATGAACAATATTTTTTTTTGACTGTACACAGTAGGGCAAAACCCCAGTGCAATTTTTTTTATTAAATAAAAAGGAGAGTACAAACAGACAAGGCTTGAGATAAGCCCAGGAAAAAAAGAGAGAAAGAAAGAAAAGAAAGAAAAAAAGGAAAAAAGAAAACTAGTCTAAGGATCCCAACTAAAAGCCAAGAAAAAAATTCAGGACAAGGCTGTCCAACCAGGAGCTGTAAGAAGATGAAAACTTCTCCTTAATTCTAAATTTGAGGAGGTGTAGCTCTGAGAGGAAGATGAATTTCCATATATCAAGGCTGGTGGGAATGCTATTGAAAATCTTATCATTCCTGATTATCCAAATGGCCCGTGAGGCAATGATAATGATCTCCATAGAGAAAGGTTGCTGAAGATTGCCTCTTAAGTCTGGAATGGCTTCCATGATGGTTAGATTTCTTTGTCTGTTAGGGCACAGGATATCCCAGCAAGCAAAAGCAAAAGGGCAGGTCCAAAACTGGTGTTGTAAAGTTTCTTCCTGCTGACAGTTGAGAGTAGCACAATTATAGTTGTCAAGATGAAATGTTTTCCTTCTTAGCAGATTCCTGGTATTGAGTCTATCATGCAGCAGTCTCCAAAAAAAGACCTTGTGTTTTGGCTGAACACAGCTTTTCCAAATCCAGTTGAACTGAGTTGGCACAATTTTAACACCTATCAGAATTTTGTAAGCTTTGGCCACAGAAAATGTATTATTCCCCCACATATAACTCCAAGAATCCAGGTGCTCATTAAATGCAGATCCTCTTAGTGTGTTACAAATGTCTTCCATCAGTTCAAATTCCAGAAAGGCTTCTTGAGTAAGTGGAAGGTGAAATAAGTCTTCCAAATATTCAAACAAAAGAACCTGTTGCACTGAAGTGTTTTGGTCTCTGACAAAGGAGTAAAGATGAGGGAACAATTGATTCAGGCAAGCAGAGTGCCAGAGGTCAGACCAAAATAGAGCAGATTTTCCATCTCCAATTGTGCATCTTGCCATGGACTTGTAGCTATCAATGAGCTTCAAATTACACTTCCACCAGAAAGATCCTTCCCATTTTTGTCCTGGTAGTTGGCCATTGTCATAATAAGCTTCCCAAATGAGGTTGACCCAGGGGATATTATCCCTATTGTAGAACTTGTGGAGGTTTTTGAGAAGTAGTGCTTGGTTTTGCACAAAGATGTTCATCACTCCTAGGCCACCCTGATTTTTGGGTCTACAAATAGTTGACCAAGCTACCATAGCTGGTCTGTGGTCCTCCAGGTCTGGTCCCCTCCAAAGACAGTGTCTAAAGTATTTGTTAACCTGATTTTTGATGGTTATAGGAACATCAAGGCAACCCATGAAATATATAATAAGAGAGTTTAGCATAAACTTGACCAGGAGCAACCTGCCAGCAAGAGTCATGAAAAAAGATAGGCCCACCAATTTTTTTTGCAATTCTACTCACTAAAGGCAAACACTGTTCCACTGTTGGTTTTAGGGGCCCTAAAGGCATGCCCAGGTAAGTGAAGGGGAAAGATCCCTTCAAATAGTTCAAAGTAGCAGTTAAGATTTCCATTTTTTCATCACTCACATTGATTGGAATGAGATTTTATTTACTATAGTTGACCTTTAGCCCAGTAGCATCTGCAAAAGTGTGAAGCAGGGCTTTGAGACAATGGAGTTGTGGAGCATCAGCTTGCATAAGAATCAGAGTATCATCTGCATACTATACAATGGGAAAATCAGGACAAGACTGCACTTGCAAAGGAGGTGTGAGAAGACCCAAATTCGTAGCTCTATTCATGATTGACAGAAGGAGGTCTGCAGCCAGCACAAAAAGGAGGGGAGAGAGGGGATCTCCTTGTCTTACACCTCTCAGACAGTAAAACTTTTTCCCGGGAATACCATTGAGAAGCACTTGTGAGGAAGCAGATGTAAATAGCATTTTAATCCAGCCAATCCATCTTTAACCAAATCCCTTTGCTCTGAGGATGTCAATGATTGTAGAGTGTTCAATGAGGTCAAAGGCCTTTTCATAATCTAGTTTCAGCACAACAATTTCCTCTTTGGATTTATGGCATTGATGCAAGTACTCATAGGCCCAGCCTAGACAGTCATGGATAGCTCTTTCCTTTAGGAAACCATACTGATTTGTATGAACCATTTTTAGGATCACTTTTTGCAGCCTGTTTGCAAGCAATTTGGTAATGAGTTTGAGACAGCAGTTTAGCAAAGATATAGGCCTGAAGTCATTTGCAGTAATTGGAGTGGGCCCCTTAGGAACCAGAGTTATGAAAGAGGTGTTAATACTCTCTAGAGAAATTTGCCCAGCATAGAACTCATGTATCAGTCTAGTGACCTCAGGCTTTATGATATCCCAACAGCTCTTAAAGAATTCATTGTTAAATCCATCAGGACCAGGAGACTTGTCTGATGGCAAATGTTTGACAGCTTCATTGATTTCTTCCTCAGTGAAAGGAATTTCCAGTTGTTCAAAGTCTAATGGACTAGCTTGGTGTTGCAGCAGAGAAGATAAATCAAAATGCATAGTGGTTTGCTGAGACTGTCCTAATCTGCTCTTGAAGGCATTCCACAGAAGGGCAGCTTTTCCTGCATGATCTGTTATTTTCACTTGATCCTCATTTTTTAGCATTGCAATGTGATTATGCCTGTGGTTTATAGAAGCCTTTGTATGAAAAAATTTGGTGGTTTCATCCCCAAACTTAACACCCTTAATCTTACCTCTCTGTTTCCAATAAATCTTTTGGTTTTTCAGTAAAATGAGCAATTGCTCTTTGAGAATCATCCTACAGTTCCACTCAAAATCACCCAGGTCTCTGAATTCTTCAAACAAATCAAACAAGAAGATGACATCATTAATTGCTGCAATTTTTGCTTTCATGCAAGACAGGTTCTTGGCCCAAAGCTTGAGAGCCCTTCTCAGGTTTTTGAACTTGGCATTTAAGCTTTTAGCTGCATCAAGATTACCCAAAGGAATATTCCAGGCTGCAGATACAACCTCTTTAAAGTCTGAGTGTTTTAACCAGTAATT